>NC_056734.1:699171936-699321019 GCF_019279795.1 Protopterus annectens | reverse complement strand
TTGCTCTATCTTGTACTAGCTTCCTCCTTTGTTGTAGAGTTTGTTTATGGCTGGGGTCCACCAGACTGGACGCTTGCCTTTTAAAGAGTCTTTGTTTTGTTTGGGATTGCCTTATCCATGCAGTCCTGCAGGTGCTGGTAGAAGGCATTTGTAAGTGATTCAGGTTGAGTACTGTTTTCCCCGGGGCCTTAAAGGAGACCACACTAGTCTTTAGAAGTGTGAAGTCGGCTTTTGAGAAGTTCTTTACTGTGGTCTTTTATTTCAGGGGGGGGGATGAGGAACTCCAGCGAGATTAGTTTGTGATCTGATCTCACCAGTGGGGGGTATAGTTGCCGTGTTGGACATTGTGCTCCCATGTTCGTGATGATGAGATCAAGTATGTTATCTCCTCTTGTGGGATGGTGACTAGTTGTTCCATGGCATTTGAGTTTATGAATTCCAGGAACTTTTGGGCTAGGGTGTTTGGGCTTGAGTAGTGTTCCCAGTCTATATTTGGGTAATTGAAGTCACCTAGTATGATCGTGTCTGGTCATACATTTCTCCCCTCTAGTGTTTTCAGGAAGGCCATGTGAGGTTCCTGAGTTTGTGAGGGTGGCCTGTAACATGCTACAATTTGCAGAGCAGTCTTGCCTATGGTTAATTGCACCTGGATGGTCTCCGATGCATCGTTGCCACCAGTCTTGAGGTGTGGGTGTCCTTGATGAATATGGATACCCCCCCCTCCTTTCTTGGTATTGTCCGGATTTTGGGCCGGAACGCATGATAAGAGGTGAAACCTGATAGCCCTTGAGTGCTCTCAGGAGCCTTGAACCAGGTTTCTGTCACAGCACAGACATCGATGTTCTCCATACTGAGAAGGGCCTCGAGTGCGTGCATTTTGAGATTTAGACTTCTGGCATTGAGCAGCATTACCCTTATTTTTTTTCCTTATTTGTGTTCTAGGGTGGTAGGTTTAGAATTTGAGCCTTGCCTAAAAAGGCACTATGGGGTGGCAAGAGCCTTTGCCAATATCCGAATCCCAGGGTGACAGGTGCAAGCCGCCCTCAAGGGAGCGTGGCTTGTCCAGCATGTCATCCCAGGCAGACAGATACTGGATCCCCTTTGAATGACACCAGAGTTTTAAGCCAATTGTTAAAGCTGATCATCTTATCTCTGTATTGTGGCATCATTCTTGGTGAAGGTAGGATACTGCTCAAGGTCAGGGTCATACCTGCCTGGGCTACATAATCAGAGAGCTCCTCAATGTCTCTTTTCATGTAGTCCAAGGAGGTACGCTCAGGTCGATTACACCAGCGTGGGCAATGACTGAGTCATATTTGTACCTGCTGTTGAGAGACCTGAGTGCTTGCTATGTGGCGGATTCTAGCCCGACAGGCAGCTTACTGTGACCTTCTCCTTACTCAGTCTGGTGAGCGGACGCCAGTGTGTCTGACTATGGAGTCACCAATGACTAGTGTGTCTGGCATTGTGTTTGGCCTTAAGGGCTGTGACTGTTTGACACTCTGACTGTGAGGTCTATGTGTTGCAGGTGTTGTGTTCTGAGGTGGTGGTTGTTTGGGTGTCTGCTTTGGTGGCCTCTGCTGTTTTGGTAGTTTTTTGATCAGAGCCGCCGAGTATGTCTTTGTGTGTTTATGTGTATGATTTGAGGTTGTAATGGTCTATGTGAGACTGGGTCTATAGTGTGTGTGGTAACCTTCTCCTCCTGACTGGTCTTGCCAGTCCTATGTTGAGAGAGCTCAGCCTCCAGTTTGGCCATATAGTTGCATCTCTCGCATGTATTTGTGTTTTGTGGGAGGAGGAGAGGGTTGTCTGTGTACATGAGGCAATTGTAACATTGCCTCAGTATTCCCAGGTTCACCAGCTGAGCAGGAGAGGACACTAGCAACTGATCCCTCGACATGCTAGAAGGATAGACAAAATGGGTGACCGAGAAATGGGGGGTTACCTTTTTGGGGTACTATCTATGACAAGCGTCCCGTATCAAGGTAATAAGTACTGTAGGAGCAAGTGCTAGGTTTAACAGATAGAGAATAGTCTACTTGGAGTCAAGGAGATGATCTTTTAGTTATAGGATACGCTGATTAGATCAGTAGTATAGTTCGAGGAAGGTAGGGAAAATTTGAAGAGTGGACTTTAGGTAGCCAATAGTTTAAACCTGCTTACCTGGGGTGCCCAGTGTGCAACAGTGGAGCTTAATGCCGCACGCTGCTTTATACGAGGGGTCTGGAAAAGCTAGAAACTGGCCCAAAACGACCGATGAACTACTAGTTACTGGCTGATGTCTCTCAAAACTGGACAAAGGCAGCTCAATGCTTCCCACTCCCACTGGTAAGCAAGGTAACTTCCTCTCCCAAATAAGGCAAGGAAACAGTACACAGGAACTACAACCAAAGCCCAGGAATCAGCAACTCTGAAACTGGACTAAACTAGTAAAGCACGAAAACAAGAGATATTTTTTCTTTTTTTTTTTTCACAAAACAGGCAGAAACAGGTACAGCAAACACTTATAAATGTTATGAATCAGCTACTACAGCTACACAGAAGAATTTGCTACAAATACAGTCAAATAGTAACAAACAAGGATTCCAAGTGCAATATTAAGTTAAATGCAGTAAAACAGCTTCAATGTAACAGAAAGGCAGGTAAATACAGTCGCTAGGTATTCAGATGTGGAAAGCAACAAAAAATATACTTAGTATCAAGAAAAGTCCCTTATTCAGCTCTCTGCAGCCTGGATTACTCTGCTGGCCCACGTGGAGTCTGTCCTGAGTAGGTACAAGCTGAAAACGCCATCATCGCTTTTATACCAGGGGCTGGAAAAGCCAGAAACTGGCCCAAACGACCAATAAACTACTAGTTACTCGCTGAAACCTCACAAAACTGCACAAAAGGCACCTCAATGCTTCCCACTCCCACTGGTAAGCAAGGTACCTTCCTCTCCCCCAAATAAGGCAAGGAAACAGTACACAGGAACTACAACCAAAGCCCAGGAATCAGCAACTCTGAAACTGGACTAAACTAGTAAAGCAGGAAAACAAGAGATATTTTTTTCTTTTTTTCTTTTTTTTTCACAAAACAGGCAGAAACAGGTACAGCAAACACTTATAAATGCTATGAATCAGCTACTACAGCTTACACAGAAGAATTTGCTACAAATACAGTCAAATAGTAACAAACAAGGATTCCAAGTGCAATATTAAGTTAAATGCAGTAAAAACAGCTTCAATGTAACAGAAAGGCAGGCGAAATACAGTCGCTAGGTATTCAGATGTGAAAAGCAACAAAAAATATACTTAGTATCAAGAAAAGTCGCTTATTCAGCTCTCTGCAGCCTGGATTACTCTGCTGGCCCACGTGGAGTCTGTGCTGAGTAGGTACAAGCTGAAAAAACGACGCGTGCTTTATACCAGGGGCTGGAAAAGGCTAGGAACTGGCCCAAAACGACCAATAAACTACTAGTTACTGGCTGAAACCTCACAAAACTGGACAAAAGGCAGCTCAATGCTTCCCACTCCCACTGGTAAGCAAGGTAACTTCCTCTCCCCCACATAAGGCAAGGAAACAGTACACAGGAACTACAACCAAAGCCCAGGAATCAGCAACTCTGAAACTGGACTAAACTAGTAAAGCAGGAAAAACAAGAGATATTTTTTTCTTTTTTTTTTTTTCACAATACAGGCAGAAACAGGTACAGCAAACACTTATAAATGCTATGAATCAGCTACTACAGCTTACACAGAAGAATTTGCTACAAATACAGTCAAATAGTAACAAACAAGGATTCCAAGTGCAATATTAAGTTAAATGCAGTATAAACAGCTTCAATGTAACAGAAAGGCAGGCTAAATACAGTCGCTAGGTATTCAGATGTGAAAGCAACAAAAAATATACTTAGTATCAAGAAAGTCGCTTAATCAGCTCTCTGCAGCCTGGATTACTCTGCTGGCCCACGTGGAGTCTGTGCTGAGTAGGTACAAGCTGAAAACGCGTATCGCTTTATACCAGGGGCTGGAAAGGGTTAGAAACTGGCCCAAAACGCCCAATAAACAACTAGTAACTGGCTGAAACCTCACAAAATTGGACAAAGGCAGCCCAATGCTTCCCACTCCCACTGGTAAGCAAGGTAACTTCCTCTCCCCCAAATAAGGCAAGGAAACAGTACACAGGAACTACAACCAAAGCCCAGGAATCAGCAACTCTGAAACTGGACTAAACTAGTAAAGCAGGAAAACAAGAGATATTTGTTTCTTTTTTTTTCACAACAGAAACAGGTACAGCAAACACTTATAAATGCTATGAATCAGCTACTACAGCTTACACAGAAGAATTTGCTACAAATACAGTCAAATAGTAACAAACAAGGATTCCAAGTGCAATATTAAGTTAAATGCAGTAAAAACAGCTTCAATGTAACAGAAAGGCAGGCGAAATACAGTCGCTAGGTATTCAGATGTGGAAAGCAACAAAAAATATACTTAGTATCAAGAAAAGTCGCTTATTCAGCTCTCTGCAGCCTGGATTACTCTGTTGGCCCACGTGGAGTCTGTGCTGAGTAGGTACAAGCTGAAAAACGCGCGTTTTATACCAGGGGCTGGAAAAAGCTAGAAACTGGCCCAAAACGACCAATAAACTACTAGTTACTGGCTGAAACCTCACAAAACTGGACAAAAGGCAGCTCAATGCTTCCCACTCCCACTGGTAAGCAAGGTAACTTCCTCTCCCCCAAATAAGGCAAGGAAACAGTACACAGGAACTACAACCAAAGCCCAGGAATCAGCAACTCTGAAACTGGACTAAACTAGTAAAGCAGGAAAAACAAGAGATATTTTTTTCTTTTTTTTTTTTTTCCCAAAACAGGCAGAAACAGGTACAGCAAACACTTATAAATGCTATGAATCAGCTACTACAGCTTACACAGAAGAATTTGGATGTTGGTAAGATGTTAAGTGCACCACAAAGAGAATAGGTACTAGTATGAGGAATGATAAGAGAACCATGTAAGAAACAGATGGGTTTGAAGGACTGAGGGTGAGGATGTAGTTAAAATAATAAGAAGAGAGGGTTTATTTAGGAAAGCAGAAGTTAAAATTGAGTCCTCTGGTTCATAAGCAATTTTGAGATGTGTGAGTGTTTAAGAGTACAGGTGTGAGGAATACTGATATGAATAACTATGAGCGAATGTGGTGAGGGGTCCATTAATAATGCAGAATATGTATGGGTAAGGGAGAGCAGTAAAGAAAAAAAATACTGATTTAATTTGTGTATTAGGGTAGAGAAATTTTGGGTAAAAGGGGTATAAGCAGAATGGTGTGATCAAGGGAAGGTTGAGAGGTACTGGGCCAGATTCCAAGATAGTTGTTGTCAATATAAGTGCCTTACTCTGTGTCAACCTTCCCCCGATTCCCTCGATGTAAGTGACTTATTTTGGTGTAAGGTCCATCTATAAACAGGCTTACACCAGGGTCCGGATCCCAAAAGACTTGCTCTCTGTGTAAGTAACTTACACTGAGAGCAAGTCTTTTGGAACCAGGCCCATTTAACAAGAAGAGATGAGAAAAATATTAATCTGGTAGTAGTATATGAGAGAAAATCGATGGGAGAATCTCAACACCAACAAATTATTCTGTATCTGCAGAATACGCATTGGCTTGCCAGTGTTGGTACACGTCATTTATAATTCTGACCCTTCAAGACTTGAGTCCCCTTTATCTTAACTAGCACTTGTAATGCTGATTATACAATTCCTCTTTTGGCTCTTACAGCACTACAGTATCACACAAAATTGTTTCATCCACAGCTATAGCCCCTCTGTGTGGTCTCATGTTTAAAACTCTTTCAATGAAGTTATTATTCAGTTACAAATGCATAGCTGTGACAGACTTCTGTGACTGTGCATCTGTACAGCAAGTCAAAATAAATGTACCCTTTTCATTGAATAAAAAAAATGACACGCAGCCTAGTTGTCTAGGTGGACTTTTTCCTTACTGCTATCATACTCTCATTCAAAGGACTATCTATGGTGTGGTAGTATGTAAAGGTTTAGTGTTTAAAAAAAGAAAATCACTCACAATTCTATTAACAAGCAGTTCTCTGTGGTCCAGAGGTGCAAAGTTCTATTCTATCAGCATCCATTACCTAACTGTAACTCTGAGCAAGTCACTTAACTAGACACCGCTCACAGTCTGAGTGTGAAAACGATTCATGGAGATCAGTGCTCTACAATGGAAAATAAATACTAAATAAAATAAAATGCTCCTGTTTTCTCCATTTTAAAACCTAATTTTCAGGTCGCTGACGTCATGGAGAGAGAACCAAAGGCATTGTCAGACATCTCTCCTATGATCCTGTTTCTTCTTGTTCTCTCTCTCTCTTCACACATTTGCATTAATAAAAAATGTTGTTTCTTCTGCATATTTGTTTTACTATTTAGTATCAATATGGGAGAGAAAGAATTTTTGAGAGGAGTGCAGATATCATATTCAAGTTCTGAATTTACTTTACCAGCAGTGAGACATGGCAATTGCAAGAGAATCGGCTACAAATCAGGGAACACCAACAAAGCTCAGTAAACAGTTATAGCAGCCATCACCTCTTCAATCTCCATGTTCTTATTTATTATTTGTACCTGCTGTAATGATCCTCTGATTCTGTCTGCAATGTTTGGTTTTGACATAATGTTATTTCCGAAAGTTTTAAACAAGGCATACAACATGTTGTAACTATATTCTTTCATTTGATCTGTCAACAAGTTTAGGACATTTGGAAAGAACTGCAAGTTATTTCTTTTATTATTGTCTACATTTATATGCACAGTATGATTGAATCTAAAAAGTACAGTTGTGTACATTTACCATAAATGTAGATGTTCGAGTGTATTCAATGTTGCAGTCATTACACTTGGGTTATCCTGTTGGCAGGCTACCCTCAGTCGGCCTGAATTCCAAAGTCTAGGTCTGGCATCGTTTGCTGTCGCCTCTTCCCTGACGTCAGTGCGCCAGGGGTATACAAGATGCAGCCGACGCAATTTTCTTCAGTTTTTCTTGCCCCAGATGTCAGGTGCCCCCAAAAAGGGAAGGCCAAAAATATGCCAATAAAAAATGCATGCATCAAAATATATACCTTCATCTACAAGCAAATACACCACATAGGTTGTATAGATTAGAGAAGTGCAGCTAAGTTCCAGCAAAAAGAGTTGGGGGATGGTGGGAGGGTAACCTGGACTGCAACAGTGAATACACTTGAACATCTACATTTATGGGAAGTGTACACAGCTGTACTATGTTCTTCGTGTTTCACTGTTGCAGTCATTACACTTGGGTTGAATCCCAAAGCTGTGGTTGGGAGGCTGGAGCTAAATAGCATTAGGAGTGGCTATGAGGCCCTGCAGAACTGCAGTGGCAAAGCCTGCCCTGGATTTGGAGTAGAACGGTAAGTGATAGTGCTTTGTAAAGGTGTGCACTGAACTCCAGGTAGCAGCCTCTAAAATGTCTTTGTTGGTACTCCCCTGAGGAAGGCTGCTGAAGTGGCTGCTGCTCTGGTAGAATGTGCCCTAATGCCCTCAGGCACTGGCTTGTCATGTTGTGAATAGCAGAAACGAATGCAGTGGCCTATCCACTTTGATATGGTCTGCTTTGAGATAGCCTTTCCTTGTGATCCTGCAGCATATGCCACTAGTAGTTGCTCAGTCTTTCTGAAAGCTTTGGATCTGTTCAAGTAGAAGCGTAGCTGTCTGTGTATGTCCAAAGAATGCAGAATTCTCTCCCCATTATTCTGTGGGTTTGGATAAAAAGTAGGCAGATAAATAGCTTGGTTAAGGGCCACACTGGACACTACCTTAGGCATAAATGTTGGGTTTGTTCTCACAGAAACCCTGTCTGGATAAAAATGATAAAAGGTTCCACAGCCATGAGTGCCTGTAGCTCTGAGACTCGTCTTGCAGAGGTGATTGCCAGGAGCAGAGCTGTTTTCCAAGATAAAAACTTTATGTCAGCTGTAGCGGCTGGCTCAAAAGGGGGCAGAGTGAGTTTTTCCAAAACGTAATTGAGGTCCCGTGCAGGTATTGGTGATCTCCTTGGAGGCCTTAAATTTTTGGCTCCTCTGAGGTACTGCCTTAACAAAGGATGAAAAAAGATTGGTGGCTCTGTATTGTAATGAGCCGAAATGGCAGAGGCATGAATTTTAATTGATGAAAAGGATAGGCCTTTGTCCAGCATCTCAGAAAAGTATTGCAAAATCTGAGGAATATTTGGTACTGCTGTGTCAATTCCTTGTGCCTGGTTACAGGCACAGAATGTCTTCCATTTTCCAGCATAAGATTTTCTATACTAGGCCTCCTGGCCTCCAAAATTACATCCATCACCGCTTTAGTGAGAGGTGTGTTTTGTATGACTACATTAACTGCCATGCTGCCAGATTTAAGGTCTTGAGTTGGCTGTGCAGGATCTGATTGTTTTGTTGGGACAGTAGGTGAGGTATTTGAGGTAACGTCCAGGCTGGGCATTAAGACAAGTTCCTTAGGATTGGATACCAGTACTGGCGGGGCCAGTCTGGGGCAATCAGTATCATTTTTGGCTTCACTTGTCTGACCTTTAGGAGTACCTTGGGGAGGAGAGGCAGTGGTGGAAAGGCATATACTGTTGTGTTTCCAGCTGAAAGACAGGGCATCCACTTTCCATGCTTGTCTGTGAGAAGTCCTTGTGCAGAATCTCTTTAGTTGGCAGTTATGAGGAGAGGCAAATAGGTCTATGTCCGGGCATCCCCATTTCTTTGTTATCATTTTGAAAATTTGTGGATCCAATTTCCACTCGTGGGGATCCATGAGGTTTCTGCTTAGTTCGTCTGTCAGAGTGTTTATCTTTCCTGGCAGGAATTGTGCCTGCAGATGTACTTGATAAGTCAATGCTGTGTCCCACAAAGTCATGGCTAGTCTGCAGAGGAGGTAAGAATGAGTGCCTCCCTGCTTGTTTATATACCACATGACCGTGGTATTGTCTGTCTTTATCAGTAGTTGTCCTGGATGAAGTAGGTCCTTGAGGGCTGTCAGAGCATTCTGAACAGCTAGCATCTCTTTTTGATTGATATGTAGATGTATTTGGTTGGCGGACCATGTGCCTTGAATACATCTTCCTGCCATGTGTGCCCCCCAGGCATAATCTGATGCATCCGTTGTCAATGTCTGCCTGGCTGGGGGTAAGGTGAATGGCTGTCCCTTGTTCTGGTGACAGGCCTTCACCCACCATTGAAACTCCTGTTGCAGGCAGTGAATGAGGGTAATTATTGTTTCCAGGCTGTGGCAATGCTGAGTCCAAACACTTTTTAGGTACCATTGAAGTTTCCTCATATGCAGTCTTGCATATGGAATTAATAGAATGCAGGATGCCATGAAGCCCAAAGCCTGTAGAATTTTTCTTGCAGATAACTGGGCCTTTGTTGCCAACAGTTTGAAATAGGTAGTCAGTTGCCTTTATATGTCTGGTGTGAGATAAGCCATCTGGGCAGTTGTATTTAAGCTTGCACCTTGGAATATTATCTCTTAAGAGGGTATTAGTTTTGATTTTTGTTCGTTGACTGTGTACCCTAGGCATGGTAGTAATCTTTTTACAAACGCTAGATGCTGTAGTAGAATGTCCTTGTTCTCTGCTTGTATGAGGCAGTCATCCAAGTAAGGATATATTTGTATTCCTCTTTGTCTGTAGAATGCAATTACTGGTGCCAGGCACTTTGTGAAGTCCCTGAGCGCAGTAGATAAACCAAAGGGCAGTGCAGAGAATTGGTAGTGCATTGAGCCAGCTTTGAATCTGAGGTATCTTCTGCATGATTGTCTAATTGGGACATGCAGGTATGCCTCTTTTAGGTCTAAAGTCACAAGCCAAGCCTTCTTGCCCAGCATGGGCAGAAGCTGCTGTAAGGTCAACATTTTGAATTTTGGTATATCCAGATATGTGTTTACAATAGATAGGTCCAGTATTGGTCTCCGGGCTTTGTCCTTTCTGGGTACCAGGAATGGTCTTGAATAAAATCCTTGTCCCTGCTCTTGTACTTGTTGAATGGCCCTCATGTCCATGAGGGATGAGACTTGTTTTTGTGTCTCTGCCCATTGGTTTTTTTGGTAGGTCTGGCCAACTGTTTGCCCTTGGCAGGGTATGAAAGTGAAACTTGTAGCCCTGGGACACTATGTCGAAGACCCATCTCATCCCTCATGGACATGAGGGATGAGACTTGTTTTTGTGTCTATGCCCATTGGTTTTTTTGGTAGGTCTGGCCAACTGTTTGCCCTTGGCAGGGTATGAAAGTGAAACTTGTAGCCCTGGGACACTATGTCGAAGACCCATTTGTCCTGGGTTATGATGTGCCAACTTTGAGAAAAAAGTGCTAGTTTTCCTCCTAAAGGTTCTGCCAGAAGATAAGTGCTTGGCACAGGCAGGGGGAAGTCATTGGGACCGTTTCCTGTAAGGCTGTGATTTGTCTTTTCCACTTTTGGAGGTAGATGCACCCCATTGTTTAGATCTGTATGAACCTTGGGGCTAGGATTTGCCTCTTGGGCATCTGTATCTGCCCCT
The DNA here is from genome assembly GCF_019279795.1 of Protopterus annectens. Classification (NCBI taxonomy): domain Eukaryota; kingdom Metazoa; phylum Chordata; order Ceratodontiformes; family Protopteridae; genus Protopterus; species Protopterus annectens. Next base: position 699,310,460 of record NC_056734.1, on the reverse strand, counting down.
TTGTGGTCCGACACTGGAAAGGACCACTTCTTTGTAGGCCAGTGTCTGCTAAATCTTGGAGGCTGTACCTGTAAGAAATCCTTGACTGTTTGCATAGATTTAGCTTTGTCCTCCATTTTCTTTAACACCTCTTCTGCTTTAAGACCAAACAAAGTATCATGCTGTAATGGAGCATCTAATAATTTTGCTTTAACATGATCTGGTAAATTTTGTTCTTTTAACCAAGCATGCCTCCTAATGACAAAACCCATAACAGCGGCCCTGCAGGAGGCCTCCAAAGAATCAAAACCACATTGCAAAGTATGCTTTCCAACTTGCTCAGCTGCATGCAATAAATCCTGCATTTCTTTGTTTTCTGCACCTTCAGAATTTATCAACATTTTCTGTTTAAGCAGTGACATAATATATTGCAGATATTTGAGCACATGAAATTGACAATTTAAAGCCCTTATAGCCAAGGTAGCAGAGGTGTAAATCTTCTTTCCACATCTGTCTAATGCCCTAGAATCCCTGTCGGAGGGGGGTAGGGTTTTTTGCAGTGGATGCCTTAACCCCTTTGGGACCCTGAGAAATAGTTTCTGGGTCAGCAGCAGGGTTCTTGAAAAATAATTTATGAGAGTCAGGCATCCTGTAAGTACCTGTCCGGCTTAACATGAGCTGGAGGTAAGGAGTGAGGAGTCAGACTGGACTCAGAAAATACATCATCTACAATATCTAACACAGGCGGAATAGCTAGGGGCCTGTGTTGAGGGAGTAAAAGGAAGTCCCTGAGCCTTTTCTCAGATTCAGAATAATCTTGGCTCTCCCAGTGGAAATGTTCCCTCATGGTATGCAAGGTTTCCCCAAAAGAGTAATCCTCAGGAGGAGAGGCTGAAGGGATAGATTCTTCAGCATCAGAATCCTCATAGGGAGGAAGAGAGTATTCCTGATCAGTAGAGGAATCTGAAGAAATGGAAACCTGAGCTGAAGATTCATATTCTACCTCTTGCCTAGGCCTCTTATCAGGAGAGGGATGGGAACCCCTGATCAAAGTAATTAAGTCTTCGGCCATTTTGAGCATCTGTTTTTTGGGCATGGAGGCCTGACCATGAGGCTGTTGTACTTGTTTCTTTGTCTTTAAAGATGCTTTAGTCTTTGCCCTTGTAGCTGGAGTCGCTTTAATGTACAATTGAGTAGGTCTGAAAACACCCTCAGAAGCCGATGCCTGCTCAGCGGCTCCGGACCCATCTGAGGGAATAGTTTCAGAAGGTCCAATACCTTGAGCTTCCAGCGGCTTAGGTGACTCCACGTGGGAGTCTGTAGCAGCCTGCAGGTCCAAAGTAGCGGGCGTCAGGGGCTGCAAAAGCACCTCACTGAGAGCCGGTGGCTGGCTTTGAAGAAGCCTTGTCTTCGGTTTTAGACCTCGGATGCCTGTCCTTTTCTTTTTCTTTGCGTTTCTTGTGAATTGCGGTAGTCGGTTGGTTATCCAATGGCATAATGTAATTAAATCTTCTACCAAAACAGTGAAAAGCAAAATCGTACCGGCGCTTTATAGTGCGCTGGTTAAATCTAGCACAAAATGGACAACAAGCAATGTCGTGGTCAGGGACTAGGCAAGGAATACAGTAAGAATGAAAATCCTTATGAGGTATTTACTTCCCACAAGAAATGCAATTATTAACTTTTTCTGACACCGGTCTGGAGCAAGAAAAAAGTATTCCCCAACGGGGTACTTACCTTTAAATGAAGACTTCGGATCTGAAACTCGAACACGAAAATCTCAGGAGTCGGCCAACCGGCACTTGCGAACTGCTTCTGCTTCAGGCACCGTGCAGCAAGAAAGACTGAAGAGAATGGCGTCGGCTGCATCTTTTATACCCCTGGCGCACTGACATCAGGGAAGAGGCGACAGCAACCGATGCCAGACCTAGACTTTGGAATTCAGGCTGACTGAGGGTAGCCTGCCAGCAGGATAACCCAAGTGTAATGACTGCAACAGTGAAACATGAAGAACATCTTAAAAACATTGAAAAGGAAATGTCTTGAAAATTACTCGAAATATGCTAATTTTTGTGACTACATAGACTGTCTAGGATTGTTTTCATCATCTATTGATCTTTAAACTACACTATGGTAACTCAGGTAAAATGAAAATGGTAAACTGCTAAAAAATTATTCTTTATACTCTGAAGCTGTGTTTCCCAACTTATGAGTTTGAAAGTGTAGGTTTGAAGCTTGGACACCGGGAGGTGAAGGGGGGCACACCACAGATGCAAAGCTATTTTGTTCAGTAGCTCCCAAGTTGAATGTTTAGATATTTTTCTGGATAATACTGTTTTTGTTGATTTATAATTGGCTTTTTGAATGCCCACCTCACAGTTTTGATTGCAAAGAGTTTTGTGCAGATAAAATATACAGTGAAATGCACTCTTATAAATGCTGAATAATGCCGTATAACAATACCCATTCACAGTGATTAGTTACACATGCATATTGCCCTGCTTTATAATGTAGGTGTAATGCTAAACCTGCAATAAAACATAACTCCATTAAGATTAATGAAACAATTGTCATCTCTCACATATTTGTATTGCACATTTGCTGTATTCCCACACTGTAGTATGCTCTCTATGAAACTGTTTCAAAGTTTTTTTTTTCTTCCTAAAAAGAATATCAGCATATTTTCCAACAATTCTATTTCCTTAAGTTAAAATATGCCAAGGACTTTACCAATGTAATTATTTGTACAATATTTTGCAGTGAATGCACATTTCCTATCCACTAGTGTTTTGACCTAACTATACAAATGGCTTTATTTGTTGGCCAACCTTGCTTGAGAGTTGATTTTTTTATAGACGGGTATCGCAAGGATGTACACTATTTTGTATACATGTGTTGCTTAAGAAGCTGATGTTTTGTAGTTAACTGTTCTTTGCGACATTGATTTGTAGACTGGTGCTATACATGGGGATGGATTACTGTGTTGAATGTTGCTGCTTTTGAAGGAATTGCTTTGTAGAACGTTGTTCAGTTACATTACATTTGAGGAATGGCTCCTCAGACTAGTGAGATAATCTAAAGCAAGAAGCTATGTTATTTTCCAAAAATGTTATATTAATAGCTTGAAAAAGAAAATGATTATATGGCATTTCATGTTATTAAAAGAACAATTACATAACGCTGCAAAAATTCTCAAGGATACTTGCTATCTGCCTGCCACCAATATGCAGATACTTATACTTGATTCATAATGCAATACATATATATTTTGGCATAAATACATTTTGGTAAATATCTTCAGAATTGTCCACATGGAAGCATTATCAAACACAGTTTCCCATGCTCAGTCACCTCAGACAAGTGGGTTGCTTTCTACCAGAGAAAATGTGAGTTATTTTCCAGAAATATTGTGAATATACGATATACTAACACTTATATTAATAACAAAGCAGAATGCATTTATGTGACACTCCCTATTAAATGAAAGCATACACAATGCTTTAAAACTTTGCACTAATTAGCTGTCGTCTAAAAAGCACGGCTTTGTAGATACTTACATTTATGTGTCCACATGATGTGCAAAATGCATTCCATTATCATTACGCAAATATCTCAAAAATGGAGTAACATCTACAAAACTGCTTTGGAGCAAAATGAAGAGCACATATGCATGAACAAAAGTCAAACTGATAATCGGGGTCTACCTACTATGGTTACAGAGATTTTGATATTTGTAGAACTATAATAATTAACTGTATATATTAAGGAACTGCATGTTGTATATAAAATTACCATTATGTCTGACAGAGATATTAATATCACCATTGTGAACAGAAGTGCATGCTGAATAACTTTATAATTTTTAAGATATACACGTATTTACAGGTGGGCTGGAAAACTGCATTCTTAGAATATTAGCTAAGGCGAAGGCTGTCCAGGCAGGAACTCTGCAAATGTCAGGAGGTGTGAAATTCCTCTCAAGCTAGGAGTGAAAGGTAAAGGGATATCTTGCCTGGTACTGGCTTGAACTGTGACCTGTGTTCTTCCATCCTAAGGCTGCTGGAGATTCAAAAGTTCCTTCTACATTCTTCCAGTGAAAGATATTTTACTTTTCAAGAGCTATACCCAACCAGGTGTATAATGGAAGCTCGAATGCTGATAAGTTCGAATGCCAAAACCTCAAACTTGGAAGTCCGAAGACTGAAAATAATGAAGCTGTAGAACAGTGAATTCTTTCCCAGGGAAAGAATTGAGTGGGTCGTTTCCGCGTCTTCGCTATTTCCTCCACTGTGGTGCGATCTTGGAGTTGGTATATTTAAGTAGGGGTTGTGGGGGGCACAACCCCCCCACATTAGAAATAGTTTGTAGTGTTCATGTGTTTCACGTTTTGTACTGTAACAGCAATTTTTTTTCCCCTGGGGAAAAAAATCGCTGTTCTCAGTCTTCGGAGTATTCAGTTTTCGAGGTTTTGGGTTCGATGCTTTCGCATTCAAAGTTTTGACACTTCGATTATGTGATATAGACCCTACCCAACCTATTGCAAATCTGTCTGAAAATGTCCACAGGTTTTAAACAAACCCTGACATCCAACTTTTTTGATTACACATGCAATGCGTATTTGGCTCGTGCCTTGTATTGTGGCCTTTTATTGCTATTATTGTTATCTTTATTCCATTTACTGTATCAAAGCTTAGGTCATATGCAGTTTAATCTGACTTGCACTAACGTTTTGAAGTTAGCCAAACTCAGTTTATTTATTGACTGACATTTCTGAACTGAGACAGTCCAAACTGGCTAACAGCCCTTTTCAGATAATACAATTTTAACTAAGGGATACAAGGATGCAATCTAGGTAATGAACCACTGCAGATCATTTCAGAAAAAAACAGAAAGGAAACCACTAAATAATACATTGAAGATGATCCTCAAACTACCCATGACACATCCAATCCACAAAAAGAGGAGACCACACTGATAAATCTGTCCTACATGTAGGCCACAGCATTTCTAGACATTAATCTTAAAAGTAGATGTTTTACAGTCTCCTTTTCTTGTCACTCAAATTAAGGTGGTAGACTAGTTTCCTAGCTGAGAGGCCCCATGATGCTCTAGGAGAACAATGGATAAAAGGGAATCTCTACAACAGAGAGCCAACTGTAGGCGTTTCCATTTCAGTGTCTCATGAGTCATGACAGTTGAAGAAAATAAAATCAAGTACTACTGGAAAGTTAACACCAAACTAGCTGATAAGAATATAAATCTGAGTACTACTGCAAAGCTAAGAACAAACTGACTGATAACTCACATGTTCAGTAATGCTACACACTAAGGGCATGCCAATAATAACTTAGTTTGGAGAGTGAGATTAGTAAACTGAATTATTTGAGATAGAAAAAACATGTGGCCGCTCTTACCTTTTCAACTGCTGGCACAAACTGTTTCGGCACATTTGTTCCCACTGTTTTGTCAAGAAACTCAAGCTTTGTGTAATGTTCAGGTGGCAAAGGCTCTAACACACCAGTAACTTTACCATACTGCCCAGCACCTCCAGATTGTTTCTTGTGTGTGAATTCAAATCTGAAAACAGAAATAAATAATAAGTACACAAAATACTTTGTTTTCCTGCTTGTTTTCATCTTCCTTCACGTTCTGTCAATCTGTCTGTCATAATAGCATTCACATCATTATTAATGTTTTTATTTTTTAAGGGTAAATTAAGGGGAATAATAACATGTAAAGTATGTAGCTAACAATCAAGAAAATGTCACATTTGATACTGTAAAGAAAAACTAATGGAAAAATCATTTACACTCGCTAATGCAAATTATATTGTAAAGTACAGTTAAATTGAACTTACCATAACAGTAGATGTTGAAAATATTCATTTCTTCTGTAGTCTTAGCTGTATGGGTTATATCCTGCCTCTCTACATACTTTTACGAATAACTACAAGCTCAAGTCCTTCTCTAGGTCCAGGTCAAGCTTTGCTAGGACCATTCTTCAGGGACCCTTGTCCTTCCACCTCCCAAATGTAGTTAGCTATGGTAATCTACATATAGCTACGAGTGTTTCAGCAGCGATCAATGTGATGAATGTAGTACAGTTGTGTAGGTTGAATTTGACCTAAAAGTAGATGTTCGAATGATCACTGCTGCAGTAGCTGCTACCTCCCTCCATCCCTCCTTATTTTGTGGTGTGTTTTTTATGCCAGGGTGTTGAAAATTATTTTTTTGCTGTTCCTAGTATTGCCCTTTCGGGACTCAGCTTCCTTCTCTGCAGGCAAGAAAGCTCTGAAGGGCTTCGCACCCAGACTTGTCTTTTAGTCAGCTCAGCTACACCTGCCTGACACTTTGGGCATGAGGAAGGTGTCCTGAAGCTTTGGAAGCTGGCCAGGCCATTATATCCTTGGCAGGATATAACCCATACAGCTAAGGCTACTGCAGCAGTGATCAATATGATGATCATTGTGATATAGGGAAATATTGCCAAGTCAGCTATCTGGAATTTTGTAAATAATTCTATATCATTTGTGCATACTGATATGATTTATACAAAACTGTATGTTATGTACTGAGCTTCAAGAATGTAACCACAGTATACCCTGCTGGAACATAGAGGGTTAACTTGCAAAACTTAAGAAAAGTTGAGTTTAAGTTACTTTATAGCTGGACCACAAACAAGGGAAGTTATCTCTCAGTTTCAGTGTAGCAGAAACAATGTCTAGAGCTAGAGGTTTTTTTGTATGGTCTTGGAGAGAAGTAATTACTAGGTTTAAAATTAAAGTGTTTTATTGTTTTACAACTTCCAGTTTTGAGAAAACATCTGAGAGAGATGTATTTGTAACATAGAGATGTTAAATTCTGTCAGTTTCTGTTTTAGCCTGGGAACTAAGTCAGGTGACAAAATGTGATGTCATCCAAGCAGTAATACTTTATATTAATTTAAGAACTCTTTAAGAGAGAGACTGTGCATTTTGCATTTTGTCTTGGACCTAAAAACATCCACTCATCATCATCTACATCTGCACTTGCTTTGCTGCAAGTAAGATTTAGGGCACAGTATCCCTTTTAGATATAGACAGGAATATAGTAAAGATTAGTTTAGATGTTTTCTGTATTGATTTGGGATTGTCCTGCAATGCTGTTTTAAAATATTTCCTGTGATTCTGAATGCTGAAATTACTGTTTTGAGTTACTGAGTATTGTCTTGTTCTTTTATTATTAACTATATTTAAACCTACATTTGTGGCTATTTGTGAGACATATTTAAGCTCCTAGAGTACTTGAATATGTATTTGGTGACACAGTACAGGCCACTCCTAAATAGCCTTGTTCTTAGTCAGACTACCATTTAAAATAATAGTAACATTACACAGTATAATTTGACAGCCTTTGCTAAGGGCCTTAGAATAGCTGATAAAGAGTTGGCTGGTGGGAGCTGGAACTACCTTATAGTCTGGGCAAAAGGTGGCATAGCTAGTAAACTTGTGCCAGCCTTTGCCAGATGTGTGTGTTGGTGTACAAGTGTGTGTGTGTGTGTGTGTGTGTGTGTGTGTGTGTGTGTGTCAGCTACTTCGGCAGGGACACAAAGCACTGGTTGGACAAAGAGGGTCCTGGAGGTCTTAGCTTGGCCACTTGGCTGAGATCTCAACCCTATAGCTGTGCAAGTGGGGAGTCTTATTTGAGATCTGGAGAAAGAGGGAGAAACTGGCCCAAGACTGACTGTGATCTCTGTGTGCTCTTAAGAGAAACTGCACCTTTGCCAGATGTGTGTGTTGGTGTACAAGTGTGTGTGTGTGTGTGTGTGTGTGTGTGTGTGTGTGTGTGTGTCAGCTACTTCGGCAGGGACACAAAGCACTGGTTGGACAAAGAGGGTCCTGGAGGTCTTAGCTTGGCCACTTGGCTGAGATCTCAACCCTATAGCTGTGCAAGTGGGGAGTCTTATTTGAGATCTGGAGAAAGAGGGAGAAACTGGCCCAAGACTGACTGTGATCTCTGTGTGCTCTTAAGAGAAACTGCACTTTACTGTGTGTATACTTGTCATCTTTCCACTGTGTACATCCCCCACTGTTGCCAGTGGTGAGAATTGAGGCTCCTTGATTACTGGAGCAGTGGATGGGGTGCCGCAATCATCCAAGATCTTCTCAGCAATATTGTGAATGGAAGAATGTCGAAATCCAGTATGACATCAGATTAATGATAAAAAAAAAATCAATAAACTGCTGTTCAAACACACTGAATTTTTAGTTTGTCTTTCTTGACCAACTACCATCACCTTACATGTACCATGCTTACAGCCTGTTCTTCCATCTCCCTTTTTTTTAGTTACAGTTTGTTCTTGGGCAAGACACAATGAATTACCTATATACCACTCCATGTCCTTTTTATGTGCAAGGTTAGCAGTAACAGGAATATCCCCTTATGAGTGGTTGGTGGATTGCCAACCTAGCTAAGGTTTCAGGAGATCAACAGTTTAGTTGGTGGAAAAAGGCTACAAGGGACAGCCTCATAGATTCTAACAGCAATCCCAGACTAAGCTGCCATTGACATTTTCAGTTTTGGAAACATGATATACAGCACTTCAATAATTTCCACACATGTACTAAACGTCTTATTGGTGTAACAAGTTGAATGTAAACCAAACCAAAGCTTTCCACCATCACTCAAACAATTAAATATTACCAAAAATTAATGGTTAAAGACATCTGTGGTAACACCTGCAGCAGGTCAGTGTCTTTAAGAACTTCAGAGTAAGGCTCAATTCTTCCAGCTTGCTCACCCAACATGCAACCACAATTACAGTAGCTCAGAAAGTAAGGTAATGTTACAGACACACACGTTTTGGCACCAAAAGGCTGCCTCTGCATTGCAAAAAGTGTACTAATTTCTCAATAAAAGTATGACCTCATCCAGTACACTACTAGCTTAACACCAAAAAATCTTCAAACCTCTCTAAACCAAATATGCCATTTTAGATACCCCTTTGCACATGGTCCATCACTGTCAATGTGGCTACCTGGCTCCCCAGCCTTCACAGGGTTACATATTTCCTGTCTTCACACATCCATACAATCCCAATACTGGAAAGATCATTTAAGATAGACTAGAACAAATATCACCAAAGATGACATGACGTCTCCTCCTTAACTCTTCAAAATATGAATTCACTTCCAAAACACACTAAGTACACTCACTACAAAAAACAGCCAATTTACTCCAGCCATTGGCTATTACGTGGTCAATGTTAAATAATCAATGACATGACTCAAAAAGCCTTGACTACATTGCAGGTTACCAGAGTTTGAAGAGCAGCTCAGGCACCTACAGGAGCTGGCTGGAGAGGATGGGAATGAGCAGCTGTTAACTGGTCACCTGTCCTGAGGGAAGAGAGGTGTTTGGGATAGTCACATGGGGACACTGGGTGTCTTCCCCATGAAGGCTGGGTCTATTAAGCCTGCTCTGCCATGTGCAATTGCACTATGAGCTGAGGGAGACTTGACGAGGGATCTGTAGTGAAGTTTGGAAAAACCACTACAGGGAAATGGGGGTGCTCTGCTGGCAAAGGTCACTCCACAGGACCAGCATGATTGGCCTGTTCCCTACCACCTGACTCTTGCCATGAGCAGTTGAGTTCACTGGGGATTCCTGGTCAAAAACGAATAGGCCATAGATCTCTCACCTGCCCAGGAAGTCTCAGGTTCCTGCAACCAAGGCACAAATATGCAAAATGGATATAGGTAGAGAAGCCACTGGGCTCAGTCTTGTAAGGATACAAAAAATGATGCTGCTTACCAAAGAGGGCACTGTACATCACAGCAATAAGATGTATATTACTGTCACAATTACATTTATATGACATATTCACAGTCAAAGTGGTGCACCCACAGAAAAGGAGCACATTCCACTGTGACATGATGTACAAAAAACTGTTGCTGTTGCATGCAGCATTTTAGAAATGTAACAAAGACACATCCCATGATTTCTCTTTCAGGTGGTTAATTATTACAATTATATAGCAAATAATTAATTGTCTTATGATGTCATGCAGCCCTTGCTTGCATGTACTAGTCATTATGTGGACCTTGTGATTATTTGAGTTTGAGACTCCTGGGATTAGATTATCATTTTTAAAATTTGAGTCTCTTTCTAAAATCTCACTGCCCTGAAAAGTAGTATATACCTATAATCCACACACTGTTATTAAGGCATATGAATATCTCTTGTCCATCTGAAGTACTTCTAATTTTATCAGAACTCTTATTAGTTTGCTGATCACTTCTCATGTAATGTTTACAATACAAATCTCCTCATTAGTATCTTTATAGCCTTTACTATGCATAGCATTTACTATATCTGTATGCTTAAGGAGATGTGGCTAATGTTTTTATAAGGTTTATAAGGTATATCACTCAATTAAACATGACTGGTCCCACAGAGAAGTTTCAGGTGGTGAGTCCAGTGCATTCAGTGGTCAAGCCACTTGATTAGAATCCCAAACATGCAAAACAAGACTGATAATCAAACTTAGGTTTGCAGCTGTAACTTGTTTACAGCGTAATGCTGTATTTAACCATTAAATCTAACACCAGCTACCACACCACAAATGCAACATTCTGAATGGCACAATATATTCCAAATTATCAGTGTAAGCTGCTATCATTTCTCAATTTATATAAGTTTAAAAGTTGACTCTATACACCACCTAGTTCTGCCCATATATTTTACACTCTATATGTCTTCATGCCATTCAGTACGACTAGAATGCCTTCTCTTTTTGGGACTATTATAATGTCAGATGTATGACAACTTTGCTGCAGTGGATTTCAGCTTCTCCCTCAAAACCACCCCTTCAACTTTACAAAAGTCTTAATGCCTCCTCACTGAGAATCTGACGTACTGGGCACCATCATGTGACTGGAAAGGGCAAAATTAGAGGGGCAGTAATACTCATCTTTGTGTCACCTCCTGTAGTCATTCTCTGTTCTTCAGCTGACAGTTTATATGTAAAGATTTTTTATTTTTATTCTTTAATTCACACTTTGTTGACCAGGTTAGTCGCACTAGGCCAACGGCGTCTTACATGGAAACCCGAGAAAGCATTCATACTCACTAGGGAAATTTGGCCAGGGCACAGTTTTTTGACAAGTGCCATGGGATCTTTTACAGTCACCTGAGCTACTGCAAACTGAAACAGATAACACTTCTGTTTAACAATGAATTTGAGGGATGGCACACACACATTCACACACACGCACGCACACGCACACACACACACACACACACGCACACACACACACACACACACACACACACACACACACACACACACACACACACACACACACACACACACACACACACACACACAGGTGTAGCACTCCCCTTATGCTGTGCTGAGGTCAGTAATGGAAATTAATCCAACTATCTGTTATGAGAAGAGAACATACAGCTTTCTGATCTTCCATCATAAAAGGTGTGTGGGCTACTTGTTAACGTACTGCGACTGCTCCAATGCCTATGAATAACTCAGCAACCCTGTTTACTAATCTGTGATCTACAACAACATGCACTGTCTTATTTCTAGTTTTCAGTGTGAAACCAAAATTAATGTCGTCCTGAAATTCTCTGAAAGTCACATTTGCCTTCCACCTCTTGACAGTGGCCTTGCTTGTACTAATGTACATTAATGCTTAAGAGCCTTAAACCACCTCAATTAAACTGGATTTTAGCAGGAATGTAAAATGATACCTACATGGCTCTGACTGCAGGATTTAATTCTGCATGGTTCCTTTAAAATGAAACCATTTTAAAACATGACAGAAAATGAGGTGGAGCTTTCTGTACTCACTGATGATGTAAAGATAATTTCAGACATCATATTACAACCCCGCCCCTCTCTACAAAACTGAAACTTCCTCAACCGGGAATTGCTAAGCAGAGAGAAGCTGCAGACTGGTAGTTTATTTACAATACATGGGCAGGGCTGTTCAAAGTTCATCTGTGAACTACTGAAGGAGAGCTCCCTCAGTCCAAAAAAGCTTAAATTTTCAACTCTTCCTACTTTTCGACGTCTTACACACCACAGGAGGCCTGCCAAAAAGTACTCTAAGGATGGAAATTCCACCAACACACTATCCTGCTACCAGAGCAATGAAGGCAGTAGAACACTACATAAACTACCACTACGGCTCCCCAAACAAGATCTTTACACTGCATGGTGTGAAAAAAGCAACTTTAGAGGTAAGCTCTTTAGGCATAATACTGTTTTGAGCCTGATCAACATTTTATTAGCAAATGAGGGCTTGGGGTAAATGCAGGCAGCTACAACATGGAGGCAAAATGACAATAAATAAAATTCACAATTACTTTATAACCTAATCAGTCTCTCCAAGCAACATACAATTAATCAGTATTACTTTTCTAACAGTGCACCCTCTTTATAACTTAAATCACCTTTTTATTTTTCTAGTCATCAGCTTTATAATCTCATTTTAAAGATGTAAACTCATAAAGAAGCATTTGTAAGCGACTACATCCCACACAGTAAATGCTGTGTACAAAAATATGAAAACAAGCTCACCTGTCAGCACAGCAGTTAAGCTACTGCTTGAAAACAAGCATGTGAAAACATGGCCACAATACCGATAAGTCCAGAGGTAATAACACCATCCCATCAAGGCTAGAATTACCATGAGCCTTCAGAGATCAAACTCACTGCTTGATAAATCTACGGTCAAAACTGGGATCCAGTAATCAGAGTAAGGCAATATCAGAAGGAAAATGTAGAGAATAAATTATTAAACAATGCATTCTGGTTATTACTTAATAGAAAAAAGAATACTGCAGTGGGTAGGGTGTGACTTACAAACCTGAGTACAAACCTGAGTTTTACTCCTATAGCCTCCTTTGGAATTTTATGTATGACTCAGCAAGTCAATAAAAGCAGCGAGAGCTGCTGGGTTATTTTTAGCGAGATAGTGAGTTTTACCTGGCCATCAAAAAAATTCAATATAAATATGAATATACCATATGGGGAGAAGGTGTGTGTATGTGTATATATAAATGCACACATATACATATATATATATATTTTTTTTACATTTAATGACTGGGAAAGTCCGACTGGATACAGGTCCATTTTCAGCGGAGGCCCAGGGAAAAAAGCTCCACTTAATTATGCATATACAGAAATACACACCCATACTATATGTATATTTTGACATACATGTACGTGTGTGTGTGTGTGTGTGTGTGTGTGTGTGTGTGTGTGTATGACATACATGTGTATACACACACACACACACATGTATACACACACACACACACACACACACACACACACACACACACACACACACACAAAGATATACATGTATGGCTCTACTTCTAAATTTTGAACTTTTAAAACATCGACTTTCTTTATGGTCGAGACCATAAGACTGAAATTTTGAAAGTTCAAAATTTAAATAAAAAACAATTATTTTTTTTTTTTACGTTTTTGCAGGGGAGCAAGCTCCCCTGCATCCCCCACACCCTCTGCTAATTAAAAATATGAACTTCAAGATCACACTACAGCGAGGAAAATGGTAAATATACTGTTCCGTACTGTACAGCGATCTCCATTTAAACGGTTCAAAGTTTGACCATAAGAAAGTCAACATTTTGAAACTTTGAATTTAAGAAGCAGACCCACGTATACATATACATACATACATTCATACACAGACACACACACACACACTATATATATATATATATATATATATATATATATATATATATATATATATATATATATATATATATATTTGCACATTTTTTGGATTTTTAGTCACCACAAGCAAACAAACGTGTATATTTCAGAAATGAGAAAGAGGAATACAAGGTTCAAATAAAATGCTCACAGGAATCAATAAGCAGTGAACAAAAAACAGCAAGTAAAATAACTGTTAAAAGGGATACCACCATGGGATGCAGTGAAATGGACAATATCAGGAAAAAGGTAATTAACTGTACAAGCAGTGAAAATGTTTCTACTCCCTTTAGAATTATACACAGAGCAGGCATATTTTTATCAACCAGAGGAGAAGCTGTTGACCATAATAAATAAAGGCCGTAAAACACACCAAACTTTTATTTTCAGCAAATCCAGTAAGCGCTTTTGTCTCAACACTGAGACTATCAGACTGAATAAACTGCTCTACAAAATGCATTTAAATACATCAAAATACAAAGGTTCATAGATGTGTACTAGGCTAATGCCCCTGGGGCCTTTACAAGCCTAGCCATAGGATTACCCTTGCATAGTGCCACCCGACCTTAGTTGCCAGTGCCTCTGTTGAGTAGAGCCACTAGAGTTATCCCTGGGGTGAATTTTCTGTTTCCCATCCACTCATCAAGATTTCTCTTGAAGAGGGTTAGCGAGGTGCTCTGCTTGACATGTATGGGAAGTCTGTTCCATAGCATGGGCAGTCTTTGGGTTATGAACCTGCCCCTTCAGCATGTTCTGTTAATTGTGGTAATGAGGTTGAGGTCTCTGGAGCGTGTGGTGCGGAGGGATTCGGATTTCTTTAGATGTAGCATTTCTAACAGAGCTGGGTCAGACATGGCTTTGTACATCAGATCGTCTCTAAGGAGGTGATGTGAGATAGAGAATAGTTGGAGTTTCTTGAGTTTGTCCATATAGGACAAGTGTTTAAGGCTTAGGATCCTCTTTGTGAGATACTTTTGTAGCCTCTCCAGTTGTTGCAGGTGTCTATTGAGGTACATGCCAAATGGGGCATTGTACTTGATGACTGGCCTATTGAGAGAAGAGTACAGGGAGACAATGACCTCTTTCTTCCTGGATGCAAAACCCTCAGTAATGAAATGTGCCACACAGAAGGACTTTCTGACCACAGTGGCAATGTAGTGATCAAAAGAGAAGTTGCTGTCAACCTGTGTTCCCAGATCTCTTATAATGCCTTCTGTGTTCAGTGGACTACCATCGATGTAGTAATTCATGAGAACCGGGTTTATCCCAAAGGGGATGACGACATATTTTTTGGCATTGAGCTTAAGGCCATGGTTCTGACACCAGTCGTTGGTCTCAGTGAGGCCATTCTGTAGGATGTCAACATCACTTCAGGAGTTAATAATAGCTCCCAACTTACAATCGTCTGTGAACTTTGTCAGCCAGAGTCACTTCGTGTTGGCCTGGACTTTAGAGAAGTAGATACCAAACAGGAGAGGACCCTGGACCAAACCCTGTGAGAATCCACTCATGACTAGTTGGCAGTCTGACTTGGAGTCAGCTACTTTCACAGTGTAAGTTCTATCTGTGAGCCAGTTTGCAACCCACCTAGTGATATAGGGGTTGATGCCAAGCTTAGTGAGTTTTTCTATGACTCCTGAGTGGGGAATGGTATCAAAAGCCTTGGCCAGACCAAGGTAGGCTGTATGAACCACCTTGCCTTCATCCGCAGCTCTGGTGACTGACTCAAAGACGTCAACCAAGTTGAGCAGGCATGATCTACCCCTTCACAAAACCAAACTGTGTGGGATCCAGAGTTTGGAGATTCTCTGTATCCTTGTTTATTAGGTCCATGATGATGCGTTCCAAAGCTTTGCATATCAGACTCGTCAGACTAATGGAGCGATAGTTCCAAAGGGTATGTAGTTGCTCCTCCTCTGTGGAGAGGGATGACTGTAGCAGTGCACCATTCAGCAGGGACAAAGCTTGAGGTGAGGCTGTGATTGAACAGGTCACACAGGTGAAGTGCCAATTCACTCTGTAGTTCATGTGGAATACAACCAGAGATATTGTCAGGTCCCATAGAAGCTGTATTCTTGGCCTTGGACAGTGCTGTTTTAACCTGTGCAGCAGTAATATTGGGTGCCTGGCAATCTACTGGTATTGTGATTGGTCCTTTGGGGTGGGAGAGAGGGGTAAAGTTGGCACAATCTGTCGGCCAGTATAGTGGCAATATCTACTGGCTCGGTATAGGAGGTACCATTGTGCAGTAGCTCAGAGCAAATCTGGGTATTGCCGTGGAGATTCTTTACATAACTTTAGAAGTCCTTCTGGTTGTCTTTACTATCTGCTGCAATTCTGTTTTCATAGCTATCTTTAGGGGATTTGATGAGGGATCTCAACTTTTTGTTGAGGCTGATAAGGGAGTTTTTCCAACCTTGGGATTCACCTTATTCTGCATCAGTTTCCTCCTCCTGTTGCAGAGTTTGTTTATGGCAGGGGACCACCAGATTGGCTTCCTTTTTGGATGAGAGTGTCTTGGTTCTATTGGGTATGGCAAGATCCATGCATTTGTGTACGTGTTCGTAGAGTGCATTGGTGTATGATTCTGCAGTCACACAACTATTCTCCATTTGCATGGGTGCTGTGAAGTTAGCCACCTCTGTTTTTAGGAGCCCAAAGTTAGCTTTGGAGAAGTTTTTTCATGGTGGTTACTTTTGACTTGTCAGGCTAATGCCTCAATCCTTTCTTTTCAAATAAGCCACAAAGTCTTCACAGCTATTCAACCTGACCTGCCATAAGTATTCAAGACAACTTAGTTCTTCATCTGCATTAAACATTGTTGCATAATCCTTTAAATCCTTTTAGTCCTTAAATGCCCTATGTTTGTGCAGAAAAAAGAAAATGTTTTAAAAATTTGTTTCAGAGTAAGCTGAACGTTAAATATGAAAAGGTACTGAGTGGAAGAATGCACAAATGTTTAGCTTGCAATTTATGTAACTTAGTTTATGATGGTATAAATGAAATCACTATAAACAGCTATAAAATTAATATTAATGAACATTTTACATGCAAATCTAATATGTAGTCTATCCGATTATTTGCAGGTCATGTGGGGCATTTTATGTAGGAGAACCAGCAGAGAATTAAATAAAAGAATGCATGAGCACAAAAGAGCAGCTGAGACCAAAGATGAGAATAATGCTATAAGTAAGCATTATAAAACAGGGAATTGTCAGACAATTTCAACTTTTCAGTGTTAGGTGAAATAAAGGATTATGCAACAATGTTTAAGGCTGAGGAAGAACTAAGGACTAAGTTGGCTTGAATACTTACGGCAAGTCAGGTTGAATGCATGTTACCCACCAGGGTTGAATAGCCGTGAAGACTTTGTTGCTTATTTGAAAAGGAAAGGGTTAAGGCATTAGCCTGACAAGTCATGTGATCTATTTTGATGTATTTAAATGCATTTTGTACAGCAGTTTATTCAGTCTGATAAAGTCTCAGTGCTGGGAGATGAAAGCACATACTGGATTTGCTGAAAATAAAAGTTTGGTGTGTTTTACAGACTTTTTTTTATTCATCTATAGTATATTCGGTTTACGTTTTGTTGCTGGCATAATTAATAAAGAACTGAAAAAATGTATTTGTGGGGGGCGGTAACAAAAGTTAAGCTGGGCAAGTTGTTTCTCCACTCAGAACAAGGTGATTTAGAATTACCAGATTTGAAGGGATACTTTAAAGTTACAAAGTTAAAGCTCATCTAAATAACATAAGCAGAAGACTACAAATCAAAGTTGAAAAAATTATGTTGAAATGAGTGAACAAGAGTTCATGAAATAAGGAGAATGTAGAATTTTGGATGCAGACCCATAAAGAGAAGAGAAAACATACAGAATGTTATATTCTCACAGTAGTAGAAAGTAGTTTGAGAACAAAGCCAACGAGGAATGGAAAAAAGATTTTGAGTGCAAGTAGGGCCAGAGAATATAGGCAAGAGGGAGATGGAATTCAGTAGAAAAAATAACAAAGGAACCAAGGTACTGGGAGAAAATAAATAACTACAGAGGGAAAAGTCAGAGTGGGATAAGGACGAATAGACGTTTGTAACTTACTGGGGATTGATAATGAAGAGTAGGCAAAGAGAAAGGGATAGGGTAGTGTTAACTGAAATACTAGCTCTGGTTAAGTTTACAGTTGAGTCTAGACTAAAAACTGCAGTTGAAAAATAGTAGGAAATATAAAATAATGCATGATAATTATAAGATTCAGTCAGAAGAGGTTAGAAAATGCTGGGAAATGAGAATAGAAAAGCATTAAACAGACAATGGGAGGATATTTGTATGACTCCCAAGTGGAAAACAAAATCTAGAAGGTTTAGGATTTTTGCGTAGACGTGTTTGCACAAGTATTTTTTATACCTCAGGTAGACTTCAGAGAATTTTTTCACAAGTGGACAGCAACTGTTGGAGGTGTGATGGGAAAGAGAAGGGTACATACCTGAGAATGTATTTTTGGGAATCCAACGATTTGCCAGATTTAAAAATTCCCTGCAGGGTACTTTGTCAGAAATATTGAGGGAACAAATTATTCTAACTATAAAACTGATGTTTTTTTAGAAGGAATATAGAGAATGAACTGCCTAGACACAATAAGTCCCTTCTAAGTTTAATGTTGTTAGCTGTCAAAATAGCAATTACTAGAAAATGGAAATTAATAATTAAATCAACTATAACAGACTTACTGAATGTTGTACAGGAGATAAAATAATTGGTGGTGGGCTCTTTAGAAAAGGGAAGGAGCAAACTACACAGAAAGAAAACAGAATCTGCGTAAAAATACATGCAATCTATCTAATGCTAAATTTAATAATTATTAAGAAATAACCCATACAGGTATAATTATGAAAAAGAAAAAAATATTTGTAATGTTTTTTCTCTTTTATAAATGTATGTGTACCTATTTCACTGTGTAATATATAAAGTTAACAAAGGTGTTAAAAAATGGAAAGTGACTATCTCGCCTCAGTGTGTTTGTTTCAGATGTAACTGAAAAACACAGAAAGGAACTGAGATTATGACTGACAACACACAGTAACATGCATCAGGGAGTGATACAGGGAACAGTCTACGGAAGGAGTTGGAAAGGTTTACCCAAGTGTGCAGAAAGGTAGCAGTTGGGTTTCAGTGCAGACAAATGACAAGTAGAACCTGGAACACAACAACCTTGGTGTGGATGCAGTTGAAACAGTAGAACTGATGGCAACAGTGCAAGAACATCATCTGGGGGTGGTAAAGGCACTTAGAGAATGGGCTTACTGTACATCAGTACCCTGATTGGAGAACGAGTGTGAGAGAGCGAGATTGGTTGCTACTATTTTACATGGGCTAAGCAATGCTTCTGCTGTTTAGTTAGTGTAAAATAAAAAGTGTGTGTGTGTGTGTGTGTGTGTGTGTGTGTGTGTGTGTGTGTGTGTGTGTGTGTGTGTGTGTGTGTGAGAGAGAGAGAGTCTATGCATGTATGAAAGTAAGACAGAGAGAGAGAGATGATCGTGTGTATGTATGTATGTTTATGCTGCTGTCTGGGTGTGTGAGTGAATGCGTACATGAAAGCAGAAGAGAGAGTGTGCGTGTGTGTGAGACAGAGAGAAAGTGAAGAGCAAGAGCAATCCCTGGCAGCATCACATAACATCTTTGCATTCCTCTCGGCACAAGAAATCTGGACGGAGCCACAAATAATAGTTAAAACAAAGGCTGAAAATAGGGACAGATTTTAAATATTGCTCTTATAAACTTAGAAAGTTGCTAGAATAACATGCTTTTCGGTAGTATGCATTTTTCTGAAGCAGAGAGAGAGAGTGTGAGAGTGAGTGCGTGAGAGGACTGCTCGCAGCAACAACAGTAAAGAGGTTTACAAATCTCTGCACCTTTCAGATGAAGAAATCTGGATAAAGCCTAAAATAAAGGGGGAACAAAGGCTCTAAAAACAGAAACTTAATTATTGCTCTTACAAAATTACAAAGCTGCTAAAGTAAATGATTTAAGTTAGCATAAATTTTCTGAAAGAAAAAAGTCTGAAGCTCAAATGTATGTCATAATTTAAAAATTTCAAACTCCACTGACTACCAACTAAACGATTTAGGAGTAAGGGACCAAAAAATAAAGCAAATAACCTGGTTATTTTTTAAATGTTATATTTTGTTTGTAAAATGCTTCCTCCAACACCATTAACATATACTACAGCAAGTTTGAAACATTAGGCGGAACAATTTTATATCAAAAACATACTAAAATATGCATACATATATATAAGTAAAACACAACAATTTTACAGAGACCCCATTCTCTAACTGCAATAATGCCCTCCAGGGTGTTTGTTAATGTGTAGTTAACACCCTTCCATGGGTGGGTATTATTGTTTGCTTGGCATGAACTAGCAGTAGTAGAGTGAGAAGGCAATATCGGAAGTAAAGAGAAAGCTGGTGTGTATCCTCAGGGCAGCAGGCTTCACAAACAAAGTCATACCTCATATATTGTGCAGTTCTGAAGGGCACACAAGGACAGGGGCAGAAGGTTCCAAGTAACTGTCAAGACGGAAGTCATCAGAGGGTATGGGGAATGACTTGTGCAAGGTCATGCTAAGGAACTGAGGTGAAATCCCTGAACATGAAGGGTAGTGGGAGCACAAGCAGCAGACCGTAGGTACAATCTGTTTTCTGGATATACAAGAGAAATAAGAGTATTTTTTAAAGTGGGAATTGCTGGCCCATGGAATGGAATACCAAAATGGATGGTGTTGAGAGAATCCATGGATGCATTCGATGTGGTTAGTAACAGGTGGAAAAGAGATGAAGAGGAAGATTGAGAAATAGAGAGAGGAGGCAGAATGTTAAATACACTTAAAGGGGAGGCTAGGCAGTCTAAATGCTTTTGCCACAAAGAATATGCAATATTTATGCAGTTTATGAATTGAACAGGTGATTATGCTATGGTGGCATATGATAAAAGAAGATAAAGGAGAGAAAATGGCTATGCAAAATTAATGTGAGGAGCAAGAGACAGGGAAGCTAGATGAGGAAAGAGGTGGAGAGGGACAGTAAACAAGAAATGGTGGAAGAAAAAGTGAGGAACAAAATGGCAAAAAGAGAGAAAGGCTCATGCAGTTATTCCAAATGCACACAAATAGTTCATATGAAATGAAACACTTCAGTTATCGTAAAAAAAAAAAAAAAAGTTGTAATCACATTAAATTGGTTAAACTTACTAAATTATCTAACTTCACAAAACTCAAAATTAACCATAATATACTTCCTAAATTATAAAAGTACCCTGCAATATACAACTTGTTCAATTTTGTAATTCATCCAGACCTTTATGTTCTCTACAAACATATCTCAAATGTACAAGTAAATCAATCATGGCAGACATTCTTAAACTCAAGTCTTAGTAGCTAAACTATGGAATTCCATGCTTACTGCATCAGAAACCAATAATCAAAACATTTGTCACTACTTAGAAATTATTTAGCATGCAATAACAATTATCCCTGTATACAATTGTTGAAAATAAAATCATACTAATTCTCAACACTATTTCAATATACAGCTTTGTCAGTTCGTAAATTTTACATCGCATATTACATGTTCTTGATGGTAAAAGCATTTATACTCCCAAGTCTTCCCTTTAAGCACATTTAACATTTTACCATGACATGTTAGCAATAAAATCATTTAAGTAAATGTATACAATTGAGAAGTGTAGGATGAACCAAATCGTGGCTAATGAAGTGGAAAAGGAAATGAAAGTTAGAAATGAAGCGAGGAAGTTAAAGTAATTTAAATCTGCAGAGTAAAAGATATATAGGAAAAGAAAGGAGATTCATAAAAAAATCTTTGCACTGTGTATTCATAGGTTTATGTATGCTGCTGAAAAGGGACTTAATATTAGGGTCTATATTAGAACACCAACAAAGCCATTAATCGAACGGCCTTATCATCGAAAATGGGGTGATAGATGTGTGTTTTGTGAGATCGCGGTACTGTGAAGATCGGAAAATTTGCCCTTTCCTCATGGTAGTGCAATCTCAGAGTTGGTACATATAATTAGCGGGGGAAACATCCCCCCACAAAAGTTCTATGATCTGCATTTTCGATGATAAGGCTATTCGATTAACGGCTTTGCTGGTGTTCTAATATAGACTCCAATATTAAGCTCAGCTGGCCTAACTCAGTTAACAAATGAAATGAAATTAAATAAATAAATAAATACATAAATGCACTTATGCATGACTTCAGAACTCTCCTGATGAAATAAAGGGGGCTATTACTGTGGGCATTATGACAAATACAACAGAAGGAAATTCATCTGAAATATAGAACAAAACACCCAAATGCCATAGTGACTACATAAAAGCAAAAAGCAAACTCTGTAGTACATGGAGGGAGATAGCAAAGACTTCACTGAGTCTGCTATTTACCTGTATCTTGAACTACTGTGAATAAGTGTGATAGGTAAAAAGTGAAGGCCAAAATTCCTAAGGCTTTTTGATATGGCACAATGCATGTCCCGTAGGTCAAGGCATACAAGGCTATGAAATGGCAAAAGTGTTTGGAAACTTTTCACAGAATAAATGATAACTTAACTGCTGTTCCAGGAGTCTCACTTCATTATTAAGACAGAAAGAAGATTATCGGCATAAGCTAATAGTGAAATAGAAGAAAGACTGCTAAAAAACCTTCGGTAACATCAGGAACAATGCTTCAGACCCAACATTATTCACCATACAATCAGACCATTCCTATTAGTGAAAATGTTATGAAAAACAAAAGTTATGCACTTGCCAAAATTATCCTTCCTCATTGGATGGGTTATCAGGTCTGACTAGGATCCGACTTAGTCCACTTTCAGACTTTGGATCCAAGGCTCAAGCTTTTCCCCTTACCCATAATCCCCTGTAGATAGTACATTACCTCAGATCGACTTTGCCCATACCATACAATAAGACTGATACAGCATCATTATTATTAAAAATGTATCACAGAAATAGTAACAATCCTTGACCCAGAGCTTGAAGAGTGGATGACCATGACATAGGGACTGTCAGTATGGTCACTCCAGAATCAAAGGGAAAAAACAACTGGAACAGAGAAAGGTGGGAGGGAAGTAGAAGAAAGATGGAAGTAGGAAAAGTGGATCTATCATTATGGTAAGTAGATTAACTTTCATATCTGATGTTTCTTCCAATCATTCCTCAATGGATGTGACAGATCCCCAGCTATCATAATGCTTGGAAGGTCACATGTGAGGATATTCTGGAGTACATCCGAATCAAAGGAAGTTCTAGACTTAGACTGTAAATCCAACTTGCAGTGAGACATGAAGGTATGGACATTGGACCACGTAGTTGCAGCACAAATGTCATAAATTGGTACTTTGGAGAAAAAGGCAATAGAGGATGCATTACCCTAAGAATATTAGCATTAGGAGATGCAGGTAGAGACAGACACTTCATATAGACATGGGAAATATATTCAGATAGCCAGCGAAAAAGAGTTACTTTAAACACTCCTTTACCCAGTTTTGCCAAGGAGAAGGAAATGGATAACTGGTCAGTTTTTCTGACCTTCTTAGTACGATGCAGATAAAACCTGAGTTGACAGTGCACGTCTAGAAGATGTAATATATACTCTCCTTTATTGGTAAAACATGGAAAGAAGACAGGGAGATTGGTAGACTAAGTGATGAGTCAAAAACCACCTTAGGGAAAAAGGATGGATTTGTTCTCAAAACGGCTCTATTCTTGTGGAAAACCAAGTACAGAACTTTACAGAAAAAGACACTGAACCTCTAATATTCTCCTTGTAGAAGTAACTACCATCAAAAACAATGTTTTCCAAGACAGGTATTTCAAATCAGCTGTGACTGCAGGTTTGAAATGAGGTCTTGTCAAGGCCTGCAGAAAAATAGTAATGCCCCAATGGGGATCAGGATATTTAAGAGGAGGTTGTAGAAGAAAGATACCTCTTAAGAATTATTTAGATAATCTCAGGGAAGTGATATACGATTGGTTCCCCTATGTGAAAAACTGAAATAGCAGCTAGTTGGACCTTGGCAATAGAGTAACTAGATCAGCTGTGAAAAAGAGAAGCCAAAAAGTCCAAGGTAGCTCACAGAGGGTCTGAAAAGGTATCCAAACTCCTAATGGAAGCCCAGACTGAGAATCTTTTCCATTTACTTTTGTAAACATTCTTAGTGGAAGGTTTCTGTACAGAGGTCAGAATGTGTACAACTTGGGATGAAAGCCTGGCCTGTGTAACCATCAGATGAACTGGAGAAATCATGAGGGCTTCTATGTCCAGGTGAGGCCCCTAGAGGGGTAAAACAGAAAAGATCTAGAGCAGGGTTCAACACACGAGGAGCAATGAAGATCATAGCAGCCTTGTTCCACATTGCTTTCTGCAGAAATTTGGGGATGGCAGGAGTAGGAGGATAGGTATAAAGGAGACCGGGGAGGGGGCCAAGTGTGGGTCAGGGGCATCCCTTGGGGACTCTTCCACCTGGGATAAGGGCAAAGAACCTGCTGCACTTGGTACTGCAGAGAAAAGCAAAGAATTTGCAGTTTATTCAGCCACAGAGGCTGAAAATCTGATCCATCACTGTCAAACTGAGGGACCACTCATGAGGGAGGAGGACTGAACTGTTCAACTTGCCATGCAGAACACTGGCATTCCCCAGTATGTGTGCTGATAATGGAAAATGGTAAAAAGACAATGCCCACGGCCAAATTCTCATGGCCTCTTGAAATAACAGGTAAGAATGTAATCTCCCCACCTATTAATGTACCACACTACTGACATATTAGGCATCTGGATGGAGATCACATCCGGGAAGGCCTACAATGCGAGGAGAACTGCCTATATTTCCAGGACACTGATGTGATGCATGGCCTCTGATAAGGACCACATGCCTTGGACAGTCTTCCCCAAAAAGTGGTCACTGTGGCCTGGGAGAGGGAAGAACAAACAGCTGGACCTGAGATACAATTGTAGATACTAGCTACTACTGAATATGATTTTTGCAAATTTTTGTGACAGACAATGGAACATTCATGGGATGACAGCTCACTGACTACTGAGCTGATAAGAGTCCACTGCAGCACCCTCATACAAAATCTGTCTAGAAGGGACTACAGTAATGGCAGCTGCTACTGATCTGAGAAGATGCAAAATCAATCTTGCTGGTGGCTTCTGATGGTAAAGTACTGCTACGGCTTGCTACTGAAGCATGGTGGTCCTGGACTCCAGTAGCCTGGCTACCTCTACCACTGTATCCAGATGAGCTCCAGTGAATTCTATGGCTTGAACTGGTTGAAGTTTGGACTTGCCCATGTTTATAGTTATCCCGAGTACTGAGCAAACGTGAAGCAAGGAGTCCCTGGCTTGAAGTAGAAGATCCCTGGTGAGGGTCAGAAATCCAAGTAAGGGAATACTCAGAACCCCAAATGCCTGAGATGGGCTAAAACCACTGGCAAGCATTTGGTGAGGGGCTGTGGTGAGACCAAGGGCAGGGATCAGCACTGGAAGTGACTACCTCCCTTACAAAAGTGGATAAACCTCCTGAAGCATCTGTCCACCTTTATGTGGTCGTATGTATCCTGGAGGTCTATCAAGCACATCCAATCATCCATCCATAACAACGGTAGGATGGACTGTATTGTGAACCATCTGGAATTTCATCTGCTTCATGTATTGGTTCAACTGACTGAGGTCAAAAATTGGTCTTAGGTCCCCCTTTTTCTTTGGCATCAAAAAAAACCTTGAAAATATTCCGTATCCTTACTAGTCTGGTAGGACCTCCTAGATTATCTGTCTAGCAGCTTTCTTATTTCTATAGCTGCTACCTAATTTCTTTGAGTGAGAAGGATAAGATAAAAAAGGAACTGTGTAACTTCTGATTACATTCCTCTGCACCCAAGCATCTCAAGTGATGAATGTCCAGGCTCTGGGGTGCAGGGACAAGTGCCCTGGACTGCCTCCATGGGGCACCAGTAGGAGCTCAGGAGCACTGAAAAGTCCCATCAGAGAAGAGACTTTGAAAGCCTTTGTTTTGCAGATCACCTGTGCCGTGGGGGTGACATCCATTATTATTATTATTATTATATTATTGCTGATGGCGTGGCGCAGTGGTGCAGCAGTAGCATTGTCACTTCACAGCAAGAGGCTCTCCGGTTCAATTCTCAGCTGGGGTGCCTTCTGTGCGGAGTCTGCATGTCCTCCCTGCTCATGTGGGTTTCCTATGGGTGCTCCAGTTTCCTCCCACATTACAAAGACATGCATCTGGAGTGTTTCTCCCTGGGCCTCCGCTGAAAACTGGCTTTGTTCCAAGTCGGACTTTCCCGGTTAACAAATGTTAAAAAAATAAATAAGTAACTAAAAATAAATGACAATAATAATATTATTCCCTCCCTCTGCCTTGGAGGGGTCTATCACCAGAAGTGTAGGTAGTAAAATCTTGGGATTTGCAAAACCACAGTTTTTCCTCCACTCTTCTGGTTCCTAGAGAAGGTCCATTGAAGGGGTAGAAAACAGAATCCCTACGGCAGACAAGGTTTTCCCATCTTGCTCACTTCTGGACAGAGTCTCTTCCACTTTTAGGCCCAAAAAGGTCGGAGTAATCATAAGAAGCATTATTAAGGGCATTTTAAAGTGCTCCACAAAGACACATCCAAGCATGTCATTTACCAGCAATGCTGGTACCTGTTGCTCGTCTGGTCAGGATAAAACAGACAAACATTCATGGGTTCAGTTCGAGCAGCTTTATTACACACAAACACATCAGAAGTGAGGCTTTGTAACTCAAACAAATAAACTTATAAACAGAATGACTTCTACATTCATACATGTTAACACTCTGTCGCAAAATGGCAGTGCTGCCAGCACGTGCTCAATATTTATATGCGCGTGCTACATCTGGAAATGCTTCTTAAAGGTACATACACACACTCTGACCGACATCCTCCCTCTTTGAAAAATAGTCCATATACAAAATAACAGTATTCAGTGACATGCAATTTAGAGAAATGACTTTTTGACATGCAGTTATACAAAATTAGACACATAAAAAGCAATTATGTCCAAGTTGTGTATTTTACACTACTTCTGGAAAAACAACATGACTGTGCAACATAAAAGTCAGAATTGGATCTAGCAGCGGGGACTGTCTTCAAGGAATGTTCAACTTTGGGGACAACTGGGACACAATGAGGAAAAGGAATGGATACTGCGGCACATTCTTCGGTATGAACACTGCTCTGAGATCTAGAGTCTGAATCACTGGTACAATGCTGATATCGCTTCTGATACAGGAAGAATATGTCTGCAGTTTCTCCTGTACTCTATACCCTCAGATTCCACTAAGCAGGATCTCGGCTCAGTACATATACCTCTCATTTGACCAATTTGATCAAAGCCTTTCGCTGTTTGCATCCTCAGTTTCTCTCCTTCCTTTAAATGATGAAGAAATCTGCTCATTTTATAATAGCTGGACTTCTGAGAAGAACACTTTTTATAAAGTTGGACTTTGATTGCTCTGTTGTTTTTAGCATTAGACCAACAAGCTAGAACTGACAGGCAAGGTTGTTCTGGTTTGCCTAGATAGAAGTCTCTGAGGAGGCGAGCCTAGTTGGTTGTCACTGGGTATATTTCTGAGATTAGGTAAATTCAAGAAGATATCTGTACTGTCACACTTTGACCTCTCCAGTAATTGCTTTGCACTCTGTACTGCACGTTCAGCAAGGTAGTTTGACTGAGGATATTCAGGACTGCTAGTAACATGGATAAAGTCCCACTCTTTAGCAAATCACTGAAACACTTTACTGATAAATTAAGAAACGTTGTCAGAAATAACTTTGCGTGGACTACCATGGACTGAGAAATGACGTTTCATCTTAGTAATAACAGCACTGGATGTTAGGTTAGGCAGCAAATCGATCTCAAACCAGTTTGAATAAGAGTCTACCAACACTAAGTAATGTTGACTGCACCACTCAAATATGTCAGTTGCTTCTGTTGACCAAGGTAGTTCAGGAACCTGGCTTCTTAGGTGAAGTGGCTCTTTTTGCAAATACGGCTTAGTACTGTTGCACACTGAACAAGACGACAGCACTTTATCAATTTTTTTGCTACAGAAGGCCAAAATACTAGACCTCTTGCCCTTTTTTTCTTAGAATCGGAACCTGGGAGGCCACGATGCAAAATCTGAATGTATTCACGTTGTAAGGAAGTAGGAACAACTTTTGGACTTTTGAATATGACACCATCGTCCATCAGCATCTCATGTCTGTATGGAAAGTAAGGTTGCACTTCTGGTAGTACACAGGATTGCTTTGACAGCCATCCTACATTGACGTATGGTTGAGCTTTTGCAAAATTGGATCAGCCTTTGTATGATTTCAGCTCATCAAGTCTCGTGGTAGAAAAATTACACTTCCATGATATCAAAGTCAAAATTCTCTGCATCAAGCTCTTTCATGGTACTTCCGGGTGATGTGGATAAGGTATCAGCCAGATAAAGTAGTTTACCTTTTGTATAGAGCATTTTGAAATTGTACTTTTGTGAGAAATCTTGTACCGAAGGCCGGGTTGGAGTAAGGGTCGGAGCCGACCCTAAGATCTCCAATGGCTCCAACAGCATCTGCTCCGACGGAGCAAGCGGTCGGAGGAGGAACAGCCATGGGATGGGCATGGGCTACTCGGCTCCAAAGCCAACTGGGTCGGAGCCGAAACAAATTTTTGAAAGACTGGGGACTGGAACAGTCTTTGGAGCACCCTGTCTATATCCGAATCCGACATCCTCGAGGACTTAGAGGATACTGAGCGGGTTCGAAGGCCTCTCCAACGGCCCCAAAGGACTAGGGGACCGGCTCGAGGCGACTTCGATGATTATCGGCGCCGAGGAATACCACAGTAGTTTCCATCGGTGCCGAGGAGGACTTCCGGCCGAGGAGGAAGTGTCTGGCGGGCAACCTTAGTCGGCTCCGAGACCAGTGGAGCCGGCGAAGGTGACCCGCCTCTCGATGCCCCAGCCATCGGCTCGAAGCCCGAGGAGTCGAGACTGGTGGCATCGAGGCAGACGTTCGCCTCGGCTCCAAGTCCTTGGAGCCGAAGGAGAAGCCTGCCTATGTCTTTTTGCGGGCGGATCCGACGGACTGGTGGAGCCGACGCCTTCTTTTTGGTTGGAGAAGGAGAGGATGCTAGAGCTTTTTGAAGGAGGGTTTGATTAAGCCTTTAAGAATAAGCTTATTTTTCCTCTCCTGGAGGACCCTAGAGGAAAAAGCGTGACACACGCTGCATGACTCCTGTAAATGTTTTGCACCCAAACAATAAACACAGAGAGTGGTCATCTGTGATTGACATTTTAAAATTACATTTGGTGCATTTTTGAAGCCGAAGGCCTAGGATTTTGAGACATTATGACCAAAAATGCAGTAAGAACACACAATCAAATTTAACTTTACTTAACTGACTCTACAAAAATCAGTTTAGAACTGCGGTTTAACAATAAGAAACCTAAGGGATCTGAAATCCCAAAGTTTGAGAGGGGTTAACTGACCGGGAAAGGCCCTACAGATAAAGGAGGCCTGAAATCAGCAACAACACCCAATCACTCAACAAGTTTCCACAAAAACTTTCAATCACTACACAAAGCACAGAGTAGCCGTTAAAACAGCTTTTATGACAGGAAAAAACAATTTTCTGACAGAAAAAAGTAAGTAAAATTTACTACTCAGCTCAGCCAGCTCGAGACCCGTCTTCGCTAGTTAGCGGCAAGCGAGATCTGGGGACTGGTAGTGGTGCATCCTGGGATATAGTAAGCTCAGCCAATAAGAGACTTCGCTCTTTGGCATAAGCGTGCCGAGTCGGAGCCGAGGGATCGGCTCCGAACCCATCAGTCAGAATGTAGGCGAGATAGGATCACATAACATCAATGTTTTCCAAGACAGGTATTTCAAATCAGCTGTGACTGCAGGTTTGAAATGAGGTCTTGTCAAGGCCTGCAGAAAAATAGTAATGCCCCAATGGGGATCAGGATATTTAAGAGGAGGTTGTAGAAGAAAGGTACCTCTTAAGAATTATTTAGATAATCTCAGGGAAGTGATATACGATTGGTTCCCCTATGTGAAAAACTGAAATAGCAGCTAGTTGGACCTTGGCAATAGAGTAACTAGATCAGCTGTGAAAAAGAGAAGCCAAAAAGTCCAAGGTAGCTCGCAGAGGGTCTGAAAAGGTATCCAAACTCCTAATGGAAGCCCAGACTGAGAATCTTTTCCATTTACTTTTGTAAAAATTCTTAGTGGAAGGTTTCTGTACAGAGGTCAGAATGTGTACAACTTGGGATGAAAGCCTGGCCTGTGTAACCATCAGATGAACTGGAGAAATCATGAGGGCTTCTATGTCCAGGTGAGGCCCCTAGAGGGGTAAAACAGAAAAGATCTAGAGCAGGGTTCAACACACGAGGAGCAATGAAGATCATAGCAGCCTTGTTCCACATTGCTTTCTGCAGAAATTTGGGGGTGGCAGGAGTAGGAGGATAGGTATAAAGGAGACCGGGGAGGGGGCCAAGTGTGGGTCAGGGGTATCCCTTGGGGACTCTTCCACCTGGGATTAGGGCAAAGAACCTGCTGCACTTGGTACTGCAGAGAAAAGCAAAGAATTTGCAGTTTATTCAGCCACAGAGGCTGAAAATCTGATCCATCACTGTCAAACTGAGGGACCACTCATGAGGGAGGATGACTGAACTGTTCAACTTGCCATGCAGAACACTGGCATTCCCCAGTATGTGTGCTGATAATGGAAAATGGTAAAAAGACAATGCCCACGGCCAAATTCTCATGGCCTCTTGAAATAACAGGTAAGAATGTAATCTCCCCACCTATTAATATACCACACTACTGACATATTAGGCATCTGGATGGAGATCACATCCGGGAAGGCCTACAATGCGAGGAGAACTGCCTATATTTCCAGGACACTGATGTGATGCATGGCCTCTGATGAGGACCACATGCCTTGGACAGTCTACCCCAAAAAGTGGTCACTGTGGCCTGGGAGAGGGAAGAACAAACAGCTGGCCCTGAGATACAATTGTAGATACTAGCTACTACTGAATATGATTTTTGCAAATTTTTGTGACAGACAATGGAACATTCATGGGATGACATCTCACTGACTACTGAGCTGATAAGAGTCCACTGCAGCACCCTCATACAAAATCTGTCTAGAAGGGACTACAGTAATGGCAGCTGCTACTGATCTGAGAAGATGCAAAATCAATCTTGCTGGTGGCTTCTGATGGGAAAGTACTGCTACGGCTTGCTACTGAAGCATGGTGGTCCTGGACTCCAGTAGCCTGGCTACCTCTACCACTGTATCCAGATGAGCTCCAGTGAATTCTATGGCTTGAACTGGTTGAAGTTTGGACTTGCCCATGTTTATAGTTATCCCGAGTACTGAGCAAACGTGAAGCAAGGAGTCCCTGGCTTGAAGTAGAAGATCCCTGGTGAGGGTCAGCAATCCAAGTAAGGGAATACTCAGAACCCCAAATGCCTGAGATGGGCTAAAACCACTGGCAAGCATTTGGTGAGGGGCTGTGGTGAGACCAAGGGCAGGGATCAGCACTGGAAGTGACTACCTCCCTTACAAAAGTGGATAAACCTCCTGGAGCATCTGTCCACCTTTATGTGGTCGTATGTATCCTGGAGGTCTATCAAGCACATCCAATCATCCATCCATAACAACGGTAGGATGGACTGTATTGTGAACCATCTGGAATTTCATCTGCTTCATGTATTGGTTCAACTGACTGAGGTCAAAAATTGGTCTTAGGTCCCCCTTTTTCTTTGGCATCAAAAAAAACCTTGAAAATATTCCGTATCCTTACTAGTCTGGTAGGACCTCCTAGATTATCTGTCTAGCAGCTTTCTTATTTCTATAGCTGCTACCTAATTTCTTTGAGTGAGAAGGATAAGATAAAAAAGGAACTGTGTAACTTCTGATTACATTCCTCTGCACCCAAGCATCTCAAGTGATGAATATCCAGGCTCTGGGGTGCAGGGACAAGTGCCCTGGACTGCCTCCATGGGGCACCAGTAGGAGCTCAGGAGCACTGAAAAGTCCCATCAGAGAAGAGACTTTGAAAGCCTTTGTTTTGCAGATCACCTGTGCCGTGGGGGTGACATCCATTATTATTATTATTATTATTATATTATTGCTGATGGCGTGGCGCAGTGGTGCAGCAGTAGCATTGTCACTTCACAGCAAGAGGCTCTCCGGTTCAATTCTCAGCTGGGGTGCCTTCTGTGCGGAGTCTGCATGTCCTCCCTGCGTTCATGTGGGTTTCCTATGGGTGCTCCAGTTTCCTCCCACATTACAAAGACATGCATCTGGAGTGTTTCTCCCTGGGCCTCCGCTGAAAACTGGCTTTGTTCCAAGTCGGACTTTCCCGGTTAACAAATGTTAAAAAAATAAATAAGTAACTAAAAATAAATGACAATAATAATATTATTCCCTCCCTCTGCCTTGGAGGGGTCTATCACCAGAAGTGTAGGTAGTAAAACCTTGGGATTTGCAAAACCACAGTTTTTCCTCCACTCTTCTGGTTCCTAGAGAAGGTCCATTGAAGGGGTAGAAAACAGAATCCCTACGGCAGACAAGGTTTTCCCATCTTGCTCACTTCTGGACAGAGTCTCTTCCACTTTTAGGCCCAAAAGGTCGGAGTAATCATAAGAAGCATTATTAAGGGCATTTTAAAGTGCTCCACAAAGACACATCCAAGCATGTCATTTACCAGCAATGCTGGTACCTGTTGCTCGTCTGGTCAAGATAAAACAGACAAACATTCATGGGTTCAGTTCGAGCAGCTTTATTACACACAAACACATCAGAAGTGAGGCTTTGTAACTCAAACAAATAAACTTATAAACAGAATGACTTCTACATTCATACATGTTAACACTCTGTCGCAAAATGGCAGTGCTGCCAGCACGTGCTCAATATTTATATGCACGTGCTACATCTGGAAATGCTTCTTAAAGGTACATACACACACTCTGACCGACATCCTCCCTCTTTGAAAAATAGTCCATATACAAAATAACAGTATTCAGTGACATGCAATTTAGAGAAATGACTTTTTGACATGCAGTTATACAAAATTAGACACATAAAAAGCAATTATGTCCAAGTTGTGTATTTTACACTACTTCTGGAAAAACAACATGACTGTGCAACATAAAAGTCAGAATTGGATCTAGCAGCGGGGACTGTCTTCAAGGAATGTTCAACTTTGGGGACAACTGGGACACAATGAGGAAAAGGACTGGATACTGCGGCACGTTCTCCGGTATGAACACTGCTCTGAGATCTAGAGTCTGAATCACTGGTACAATGCTGATATCGCTTCTGATACAGGAAGAATATGTCTGCAGTTTCTCCTGTACTCTATACCCTCAGATTCCACTAAGCAGGATCTCGGCTCAGTACATATACCTCTCATTTGACCAATTTGATCAAAGCCTTTCGCTGTTTGCATCCTCAGTTTCTCTCCTTCCTTTAAATGATGAAGAAATCTGCTCATTTTATAATAGCTGGACTTCTGAGAAGAACACTTTTTATAAAGTTGGACTTTGATTGCTCTGTTGTTTTTAGCATTAGACCAACAAGCTAGAACTGACAGGCAAGGTTGTTCTGGTTTGCCTAGATAGAAGTCTCTGAGGAGGCGAGCCTAGTTGGTTGTCACTGGGTATATTTCTGAGATTAGGCAAATTCAAGAAGATATCGGTACTGTCACACTTTGACCTCTCCAGTAATTGCTTTGCACTCTGTACTGCACGTTCAGCAAGGTAGGTTGACTGAGGATATTCAGGACTGCTAGTAACATGGATAAAGTCCCACTCTTTAGCAAATCACTGAAACACTTTACTGATAAATTAAGAAACGTTGTCAGAAATAACTTTGCGTGGACTACCATGGACTGAGAAATGACGTTTCATCTTAGTAATAACAGCACTGGATGTTAGGTTAGGCAGCAAATCGATCTCAAACCAGTTTGAATAAGAGTCTACCAACACTAAGTAATGTTGACTGCACCACTCAAATATGTCAGTTGCTTCTGTTGACCAAGGTAGTTCAGGAACCTGGCTTCTTAGGTGAAGTGGCTCTTTTTGCAAATACGGCTTAGTACTGTTGCACACTGAACAAGACAACAGCACTTTATCAATTTTTTTGCTACAGAAGGCCAAAATACTGGACCTCTTGCCCTTTTTTTCTTAGAATCGGAACCTGGGAGGCCACGATGCAAAATCTGAATGTATTCACGTTGTAAGGAAGTAGGAACAACTTTTGGACTTTTGAATATGACACCATCTTCCATCAGCATCTCATGTCTGTATGGAAAGTAAGGTTGCACTTCTGGTAGTACACAGGATTGCTTTGACAGCCATCCTACATTGACGAAGTGGTTGAGCTTTTGCAAAATTGGATCAGCCTTTGTATGATTTCTCAGCTCATCAAGTCTCGTGGTAGAAAAATTACACACTTCCATGATATCAAAGTCAAAATTCTCTGCATCAAGCTCTTTCATGGTACTTCCGGGTGATGTGGATAAGGTATCAGCCAGATAAAGTAGTTTACCTTTTGTATAGAGCATTTTGAAATTGTACTTTTGCAGTCTGAGAATCATTCTTTGTAGTCTTGCTGGAGCAGAATGCATAGGCTTCTTTAAAATAGTGACTAGAGGTTGATGGTCAGTTTCTATCTGGATTGCTCAGCCATAAACATAATCATGGAACTTCGAACATGCGAACACAATTGCCAAAAGTTCCTTCCAATTTGAGCATACTGCATCTTAGTTTGGGTAAGAGTTCTAGAAGCATAGGCAACAGGTCTGCCCGTTTGAAGAATAACTGCACCAAGACCGAACTTTGAAGCATCACAGGAAAGAATAAGAAGTTATGTACTCACCATAATGTTCCATGTTTGTTGTCCATTCACTATAATGTTCCATGTTTGTTGTCCATCTTGCCTTTATTCTTGCTGGTTGGGCTCAGAATTAAGCATCGGTTCTGACTCGGTCTAATACAAAAGCTCGAGAGCTTTCACTGGCTTGAGGCTAACCCCCTATCCCATGATGCTTAGAGTAGATTACCCAGATCCTGTTTGCAAGTGAAAGCACTACTACTATTATCTATATGTATTTATAAATACAGCTAGTCTAGATGAAAGAGAAGAGGAAACCAGAAACTCCAAAAAACAACATATCTATCTACATATGTACATATATGTATGTGCATATATGACTATCCGCCTGATCCTCCAGGAGCAAAGGAGGGGGAAGGAGGGTGGGACGCAAGAATAAAGGCGAGATGGATAACAAACATGGAACATTATGGTGAGTACATAACTACTTAATGTTATGTTGTCTTGTCTCGCCTTAACACCTTCATCCTTGGGTGGCACAGGAAAACAGACTCTTCAGTACACTGGATCCAAAGGAAGACATGTTCGGGGAGGCCACGTCTACTTTGTAATGAGAAATAAAGGTATAAGGTCTCACCCATGTAGCAGCTGCACAGATAGAATCCATAGGAAGTTCAGCAACCGCTCTTGTAGAATGGTCCTACACTTTGCCTGGTAATTGCCTGTTATTAATGCTGTATGAGAAGGAAATGCAGTCTGTGAGCTATTTTGATAGAGTTACTTTAGAAACCGGTAACCCTTTCCTTTTGTCTGAAAAGGAAACAAAAATCTGGTCTGACTTTCTGAAATCTTTGGTCCTGTGCAAACAGAAGCATAGTTGTCTGTGTATATCTAGTTGATGTCATTTATATTCTGCCTTGTTGCTATAGTTGGGGAAGAACAATGTCAACTCAACAGATTGATTTAAATTGTTTTCTGAATAAACTTTTGGTAAGAAAGAAGGATTAGTTCTTAAGGATACTGTGTCTTTGTGGAAAATTATATAAGGAGGGCGTACAAAAAAGGCTTGAAGTTCAAACACCCATCTAGTGGAGGTAATGGCTACAAAGAAAAGAGTTTTCCATGACAAAAACTTTAAATCGCATGATGATGCAGGTTCAAATGGTGGCAAAATTAAGGCAGTTAGAACAAAATTTAGATCCCAAGTGGCTGGAGGTTCTCTGATTGGGAGTCTTAGCAGGAAGGCACTTTTTAAAAAGGCCTTGCATAGCTTGTGGGACATGATAGACATTCCCATCTCCCCAATATGGAAATTAGATATGGCTGCTAGTTGTACCCTGATGGTAGCTGGCTGCTGCATCTTTGTCAAAATGTTTGGAGAGAAATTCTAGAACTGCTGTGATAGGAGCTGTAAAGGGGTCTATATTATGCTTAATGGCCCAGTATGAAAATCTTTTCCATTTACTGGAATACAGTTTTCTCGTAGAAGGTTTATGGGAAGACATAAAGATATGTTTAACTGCAGGGAAAAAATCAAAAATCGAAACACCAGAATCCAAGGTTCCTCCAGGAGATGGGCCCAGAGAAAGGGGAACCAAATTTGTCGAGGCCAGTAAGGAGCAAAGAGTATCTTAGTGCTGTTCAACGTGCTGGCTTTCTGAAATACTTTGGGCATTAAGGGGAAGGGTGGAAAGGCATAAAGAAGTCCCGGGAGCTAATTGTGTACGAGTGCATCCCTTGGTGACTTCCCTGGGAGGAATGAGGGCAAAGTAGCTGCTGCACTTGGCGTTCATAGAAATGGCGAAAAGGTCGCAGCAAGGCTGGCTCCATTTAAGGAAGATCTCTTCTGCAACTTCTTGTTTCACGGACCACTCGTGAGGCAACAGAATCTCTCTGCTGAGTTTGTCTGCTATCACGTTGTATTTTCCCGGGATGTGCTTTGCTATCAGTAAACACTGAGAAGAGACAGCCCATTGCCATACCTGTTGTGCCTCTCGACATAGGGGATACGATTTGGTTCCTCCCTGTTTATGTACCACACTACTGACATGTCTGTTTGAATTGCAACAGTTCCTGTTGGGAGAGAGTCCTAGAATGCCTGCAACGCATAAAGCACTGCTCTCATCTCTAGGACATTGACATGCAAGTGGTTCTTGTGTTCTTGCCATAAGCCTTGAACAGTCTATCCCTTCCCAGATAATGCCCCCCCCCACCTGATCTGGGAAGCCTCCGTGGTCAATACAGCAGTCGGTTGTGGGAATACAAATGTGCGCCCAAAAATAACTGGTTCATTTGAAGCCACCAGAGAAGATCCTTCTTACATGAATCTGTGATAATTATCTGATGTGACAGTGGTAGATATTGCATGGACCATTGGGCAAAAAGTAACCATTGGAGGACCCTCATGTTCAGACGTGCTAGAGGTACTAGAAGAACTGCCGCTGCCATGGTACCCAGAACCTGTAACACAGACCTGGCCTAAACCTTTCTTCTTGATATCAAGCTCCTGATTTGATGGTGTAGGGACTGAATTCTCTCGAGGGTAAGTTTTGCCACCATTTCATTTTAATCCAACTCTGCACCTAAGAAAGTAATACACTTTGAAGGCAACAAGACAGACTATTTGAAATTTATTGTAATACCTAGCTTGGAACAACGGAGTATGGTTTCATCCCTCGCTTGTAGAAGTAGATGCTTGGTGGTGGTGGTGGTTAGGAGCCAGTTGTCTAGGTATGGAAGCACACGGAATCCTAGACGTCTCAAGTGAGCCGTAACCACTGCCATGCATTTGAACACTCTGGTGGCTGTAGTGAGACCAAATGGCAAGGCTCAAATTTGGTAATGACTGGCTTCCATCCAAAAGCATAAGTGTCTCCTGGATCGCCTGTCCATTTTTATATGGTAGCACGGATCCTGGGGATTTATTGAGCACATCCAATTGTCTTTCCTGAGAAAAGGGAATATAGACTGCAGTGTCACCATCTGGAACTTTGATTTTTCTACAGACCTGTTCAATCTGCTGAGATCCAATATAGGTCTCCAGTCCTCTGTGTTTTTTGGAACTAAAAAGAACCTTGAGTAAGTTCCAGATCTGGTCTAGTCTGCTGCAACCTTTTGAATGACTCTTTTTTTCTAGGAACTTGTGTATCTCTGATGCTGCATAGTCCCCTCTGACTGGGTGGAATATCTGGAATGGACTGATTTAGAGGAGTGGGGTGGAAAAGGTTATGTAATAACCTCTGGATATGAATGTCTGTACCTATTTGTCTTGAGTGATTTCCTGTACCTGGTGCCCTGCTCACTCCATCAGCTGCATATGAAATTAGTCACATAGAAGGGTTATCAACTGAGTTGAGGATGGAGAGCTGAGAGGAAACTTTATCTGCAATCCCCAAAGCTACAGTACCCTAAAGAGCATCTCCCAGCTCTTTTAGGAGATCTCTTTGAAGTCTTATAGTTTCAGCGACCGCAGTGTAAAAGCCACTGAAAAAAATGCACACTTTCCATACCTATCCATAGTCTGCAACTCTTTAGTTGGAGGATAGACAGATGAGGAGGTCTCTGACAACTCCTTTTTGGTGGCCGCTGCCACCACCATTGCATCTACAGGGACACCTTTCATTAAAAATTCCTTTTCTGTAGGAGCTGTAATGAATTTATTGGGCCTCCACGGAACAGGCTTCACTGAATCTGGAGAAATCCCAGCCTTATGAGATATTACGTTCATTAGTTGGTCATAGGGAGGAGACCACCAGGAGGTGGAAGGGCAAGACCCAAAATCTTCCAGGTATACTGACTCGTCCTCTGAAGAGTTGGTGGGCTTCCAGCCACCCCTCTGTTTAAGGATCTCAAGGAAGTCAACAAAGGAGACATCCTTAGAGGGGGACTGTGGGGACCCTGCTGAATCATCTAGGTCGGTATATGAAGTGATAGACTCAGGGGAGTCTATGTGCTTCCTCTCGCACAATCTCTTTCGAGGGACTTCCTCAGAGGGTACTCTGGTGAAGTTTCAGAAGAGATGATGCCACCAGCAGAGGCTTACTGGGGCTCCAGGTCTCTACGCTTGGGGGGGGGTGATGTTGAGACAAACACAGGCGCCTGTGAGGGAAGAGAACCTGGGCTGGAGAGTGGAGCTGTCTGGGGTGACAGCACTCTCTCCATCAGCTCAAAAGCCTCCTCACCTCACTCCAAAGAGGTCCTCCACTCCGAAGAGACACAGGACCAACCCTGAGGCAGAGTAGGTGACTCCAAACCCAATTTAGGAGCTGAGCTCAACCTCGCCGAGGCACCGAGGGGTAGAGCAGGATCAGACAACTGTCCGCGCCGACTCCCCTCTTCAGACCCGATGGGTGAACGTTGGCTCCTAGACTTCTCCAAATCCGATGGAACCGAGGAAGTTGGAGCAGATATCGGAATCGATGAACCTAAGGAAGGCCTCGGTTATGATACCTCCTCTACTATCGGACCCAAGATCTCTGGCTCCGAAACCACACATCAGGTTGGAGGAGGAATCCAGGATGGGGATGGTGACTTGGATGGTTCCAATTCCTTTGGGGCTGGAGACGATAAAATATTTGCTAGCGCCGATGTTCGAAGCAGTCTCTTTACCACTCGCTCCACGTCATCATTAGATAAGCTCCTGGAGGAACGGGAGGATAACTATGGAGATCTTGCACTTTCCAATATGGGTGATCTCAAAATGGGAGTAACGAGCTCCAAGATCAGAGACCATCTCCTTATCAGCAACTCTGTCGGCTCCGAGGTCACAGATGGAGCCGAAGAGGCAGATTTTGATTTGTCAGAGCCAAGAGCCTTTGGTTCCGAAGCAACCACTTTCTTTTTACTTTTTCAGCTTTGGAAGAAGGAGATGATGGTCTGGAGCTCTGGGATCCCTCTAAAGCTTCTGAGAAGGGAACCTTTAATAAGCCCCTAACAATAAGCTTATTTTTGTGCTCTAGCACAACCCTGCTACTAAATCCATGACATATGGTACACGAGTCTTGCAAATGGAGGGCACCAAGGGAATAAACACGGCTAGAGTGCCCATCGGTAATCGACATTTTTTTTATTACACTGATTGCATTTTTTAAACCCCGACTGTCTGGGTTCTTTATGCTCTTTTTCCTTTGACATGACTGGAAGAAAAAAATACTAACAATATCAGCAATAATTAACTTTATTTTAACTTTCCAAAAAAGGCTATTGAAACTACAAGCCTAGGTATCTATATCAAGACTGGAAAACTGCTTTAACCCACTAAAAAAGTAGCCTACTAAACTATAAGAACACACCAGTATATTAAACACTAATAAACGTGTAGATGATTAGCAAATAAAGGATCGGAAATTTTTAACAAGTTTTCTCCGAAAAAAGTTAAGAATTATTTAGAAATGCATAACAATAAAACTACTTAGCCAACGAGCCAGCCAGAAGACATCTTGATCACTTGAGCAGCAAACGAGATCTGGGTAATCTACCCTAAGCATCATGGGATAGGGGGTTAGCCTCGAGCCAGTGGAAGCTCTCGAGCTTTTGTATTAGGCCGAGCAGGAACCGATGCTTGGTTCCGAACCCAACCAGCAAGAATTAAGGTGAGATTGGACAACATAACATCCACTCGTTTGTGGACATCATAGCATTTTAATATAGGAGGGTTAGCAATTTGCTGTTTGAGTTTATCAAATGCTCTCTGGTGGTGTTCTAACCATGACCATGCAACATTTTTGTGTGTCAGTTCTCTTAAGAGTGCTGATAACTCACTAAAGTCAGGTATACATTTGCCCAAATAGTTAACCATACCAAGAAAATGTTGTAAGACTTGGACATTATCTGGAGCTGGCATCTCAAAAGCTGCTTGCTTGGAAGGATCTGGTTGTAAGCCAGTACTGGTAAATAAATGACCTACACAAATAACTTCTGGTAGTCTGAATTTGCACTTCAGAGGATGGAGCTTTAAGTTCACTTAATGTGCTCTGTCCATAACTTTCCTGAGGTTAATTTGCTCCTCTGCATGCTGAAAGACTTCACTGGCAGAATTTATTCCAAAAGGCATCCAAAGGAATCTATCTACCAAATGGGTTACTGAATGTAGTCAGTAATGAATATATGCGATCAAGCATTATTTGCCAAAATGAACTGCCTCTAAGACCTCCATAAGCAACAAGCTTCACAAAATTGCCCAAATTAAGTTGCTCACCTGCTCTCACTTTAACAAATGTCTTTGCTGATATCACATTACACTTTCAACCAGTCTCTACTTTGAGCTCTGTGGGTTTACCATTGATCAAGACAGTACAAAATACTTCATTATTTGCCAGTAAATCTACTGCATTAACCTTTTCACCGACCACTAATACACCATCTACACTGAACATAGGGTTGCAGCTCTCCACGTGATCAACTTGCTTTTTTTGAGTTACCTTTCTTAACTGAATGAGGCTTGCTTGCTTTACAAAACTTTTGAAATGGTTCCATTTTTTACACTTGTGGCATTGCTGACCAAATGCAAACCACTTCTCTCTTTGAGACTCATGACTGGCTCCACAATTTCGACAGTTAACAATAAGACTTGACTTGGGTTTTGCTGACTCACTCTTATGCTGTACTGAGCATGCCCTTTTTACTGAGCTAGTCTTGGAACTTGCTAGAAAGCTATGGGCCCTCCCTGCCACAACCACGGGGGTTGCAGCTGCCATGTGGTTAGGCCCGTTTCTGCTTGCCACGTATTGCATGCAGTCTACGTTTGCTCTAGAAGCTGCTGAAACCATGCTTTTATCACTTGTAAGCATACTTGTGAGCCTTTCTGTGAGCTCATTGATTTGACAAAGCTCTATGGATTTGTGTAACGTTAAATCACTGTCATGAAGCAAAATCTTTCTCACTGCAGCACTACTGATACCACACACAAGCCTCTCCTTCACTAACTCATCTCATGTCACCAAATCTGCAAGTTTTAGCTTTATTTCTCAAGTCAGTGATATAAGCTGTACACGTTTCACCTAGATTTTTGTCTCTTGTATAAAATAAGTGCCTCTCTAATGTAATATTTGTCTGGGGGTTGCACATTTCTCTAAATTTAGATTTTAAGCACTCAGGGTTTTCCCTTTATTCAGCCGGTACCACAATATGACGGTTCCCCCTCTCCTGCATATACTTCTGGTATGTACACAAATGAATGCCCTCTTTCAACAGCTTCTGACCCAGCTAAGTTAAGCAAAATGAATGCCCTCGTATGTGCATCTTTATCAGAAAAAGCTGCTTGTATGAAAAAATCGTATTTCTGCTCAAATACGCTCCAATTCTCTGCTATATTATGATCAAATACAAGTGGACCTGGTCTGTGAAATGCCTCTGGCATATCAACACACAGTAGTGAAGGTGCTTGACATTATGTACGAACATACATACACAAATATGTATATGCCAAAGATTTATGCCAGTACTTGTAACTATGCCAAATAGCACAACAAATTCTTTGAAATAACTGCACTTTGCCAAATAAGTCTCCATAGCACAAAAATATTCTGAAATCACCGTACTTTGCTTTGAAATCACTGTACTTTATGAAACCACACCTTACCAGTGTAAAAAATACTTCAAAATGATTGTGCTTTGTGAAAAAACTGTACACAACAGAAAAAGCTCAGAGTAAGAAACACTTTGAGATGAATGCACTTTGCAAATAAACTGTTAAAATGTACACAGCACAAGAAACTTTAAAAATGGCTGTACTTGCGAAATAACTCTGCAATGGTAAGAAACACTTTGAAATGGCAGTTTTCTGCGAAAAAATGCACACAGCACAAGAAACTTTTCAAAATGGCTGTAGTTTGACTGCACTTTGCAGTATAACTCGTACTTTGCACACAGCAAACTCTTAGAAATAATTGCACTACTTTGCACACTCTGAGATACTTCAAACAACTCTACTTATGCTTTGAATGGCTTCAGTCAATGCAAAATAATAGTCTGTGCCCAAACTTGGTCTTTTACTAAAAAACATGCAGTTGCCTTGCTGTTAAAGCTTAATTTGCCCTTTTATTGTATATTGTACTCATTATGCCCTTTTAATCTCTTACCACGCTGATTATAATTTTCTTGTGCCCGTTTTACTCTAAACATGCTCGTTATGAAAACCTAAAGTAATTCTGAGCCCCACATAAATAGTTTTACTAGTTTTATCAAATATTGTAGCTTTGAATATTTTGTTTAATTAAGAATGCTGTTTGTGCCTATCATTTGCTTAATAATTCCTTTTTGTATTACTCATTTGATTAATAATGCGTTTTGTGCCTTATAAATATGCTACTTCATTTTCTTTGTCAAATAAATCATTTGTGCAG
Organism: Protopterus annectens; assembly: GCF_019279795.1. NCBI lineage: Eukaryota > Metazoa > Chordata > Ceratodontiformes > Protopteridae > Protopterus > Protopterus annectens. Next base: position 699,267,437 of record NC_056734.1, on the reverse strand, counting down.
TTTTCTTTACCTTTAGCTTGTTTCTGGCCCCTTGTTCATTAGTTTGAGCTCTGTTTCACTCAACCTGCTTAGTCTGCCTTCACCTTCAACTCTGAATCTCATAGCTCAAAGAAGCTGCTGTCTTAATCTCTGTTCTGACACGTCGCTTGTCTGGTCAGGATAAAACAGACAAACATTCATGGGTTCAGTTCAAGCAGCTTTATTACACACAAACACATCAGAAATTAGGCTTTACAAGTCAACCTTAAATAAACTTATAAGCAAACTGACTACCCACACTCATACATGTCAACACTCTGGCTGTTCCCTTAAAATGGCACTGCTGCCTGCACGCGCTCAGTATTTATATGCATGTGCTACATCTGGAAATGCTTCTTAGAGGTACATACACGCACTCTGACCTACAGTACCTACTGCTTTCTACATGCTCTATAGGGATTGAAGGGTGGCCAACTGCATGTTAACAGACTTCTTCTCCTCAGCAGATGAGGACCCAGATAGGGATTTAAAGCTCTTTGGTCAAATCCTTCTGGAAGCGTGTAACATCGGCCAAATAATTCAGTGCCTTGACATCAAAGGTCGCTGAAGCATAAACCCAATTTCCAAACCTGTTCAGTGGACAGTGGAGCTCTTCTCTGCTAGCTCCTTCTTGGTGGTCGCCACCACCACCATGAGATCCTTATTACAAAAGGGCCAATCCTTAGGGGATACCAAGGACTAGTCTGGCTTCCAGGCAATAGGTTTGGCTACATCCTACTCTTTTCTTGCCCACTTAAGAGATGAAATCCATGATCCTGTCTGCAGGAGTGACCACCCGAGAGACAGATGGGGTAGCCTCAAAAGCCTTGAGAACTACTGATTCCTCATGGGAGAGTGCTTTAGTGGATCACCCCCCTTTTTGTCTATGCAGTTCCAGGATTTCACTGTATAAGATGTCCCTGGGGTGGATATGCAGGGCCCCTCTCCCTTATGGAAATCAGTGTCCTTAGTTAAAGACTCCTAAGAGGAGTCAACATGTCTCCTCTTGCACAAACACTTTTGATCAGCCTCTTCCAAACGGACAGTCTGGAGAAGACTTGGAAGCCGATGGGGAGCCCTCAATAAGGACTGTCTTGAGACTCTGAGGGGCTGGCTGTAACAGGATAGAATGTGTAGGTCCAGGACCGTTGCAGCTCTGTTAGTCTGCTCCCTTGATCAAGACAGCACTCTCTCAAAGGCTTTGAAGGCAGAAGTTAAGACAGGACCAGAGACCTCCTCCCACCGGCAGGATCCAAGGACCCTAACATGGACTGGTCCTGAAGCCCAACCTAACTCAGGATCAAAGCCAACGACACTGCCGAGTCACCAAGGGAAAGAGATGGCTCCAACGGCTTCAGATTCAAACCTAGTCCCACAGCTCTGACATCAACACCTTGGCTTTGAGATCCATCGTGGTCTGAGCTACTTGGAACCTACTGGATCAGAGACGCAGTCAGAGTAGATGAACACCATGTTTTCAGATCCAACACTGACAAATCTTGGGAAATGCCCAGACCCAAGATCCCAGAGTCCACTGGCCGACTTATGAAAGGAGCAACAATATCATGAGGGGATGGTCCTAGGCCTATGTGTTGGAGCCAAGAGAAAGTACACTCGTGTACACTTAACATAAATGTAGATGTTCGAGTGTATTCACTGTTGCAGTCATCACCTGTGGGTTATCCCTGCTGTGGTAGCCCTCGGCCGTCCCAAATACCAGCGTCAGTGTTTTTCTGTATCGGCTGCTGTCACCTGTAGTCTGACGTCAAGTCATCAGTGCTATAAAGCAAGGCAGCTGACGCCATTACATCAGTTTTTATTGCCCTAACCCATCAGAAGCACAAGGAAATATGGTAAAGTGGTCCTGGTGGCTAAAAGCCACTATGAGAAGCTTATGTCCCCCTAAAGAAAAATGATATTGGGGGAAGGAGGGAGGGAAATCAGGGCTGCAATAGTGAATACACTCGAACATCTACATTTATGGTAACTGTACACAACTGTACTATGTTCTTCGTGTTTCACTGTTGCAGTCATCTCCTGTGGGAGGAGTCCCAAAGCTGAGGAGAGGGATGGAAGGATTAGTTAGAGACCTAAGCATGGGTCAGCATGCCCTGCAGAACTGCAGAGGCAAACCCTGCCCTAGCCTTAGAGAAAAGAGGTAGGTGGTAATGCTTTGTAAAGGTACGGACAGCGGTCCAGGTGGCAGCTTCCAAAATGTCCCTGGTGGGAACTCCTCTGAGAAATGCTGTGGATGGGGAGGTTGCCCTAGTGGAATGGGTACGAATAGACATAGGGGTGGTTTTCCATGTAATGTGTAGCAGAAATGGATACAGTGTGATATACATTTGGAAATGGTTTGCTTGGAAATGGACTTCCCCTCTGCCCCTGGGGCAAAGCTGACAAGAAGCTGGTCTGTTTTTCTGAAAGGTTTAGTATGGTCCAGGTAGTATCTGAGCTGTCTGTGCAGGTCTAGTGAGGGCAGAATTATTTCTTTGTTTTGAGGGTTTGGAAAGAAGGTGGGTAGATGTATGCCCTGGTTGAGGGTCACATCAGATACGACGACCTCGGGCATAAAGGAGAGGTTAGTCCTCAGGTAAACCCTGTCTGCATGGAAAATGATGAAGGGCTCAAATGCCAGGAGTGCCTGACGTTCTGAAACCATCCTGGCTGAGGTGATAGCTAGTAGGAAAGCAGTCTTCCAGGAGAGGTATCTCAATTCTGTTGAAGCAGCAGATTCAAATTGTGGTAAGGTTAGTTTTTCTAAAACATAACTCGGGTCCCAGGCTGGCGTGGGTGGCCTTCTGGGAGGTCTGATACTAGAAGCCCCTCTAAAGAGTTGTTTAATCAAAGGATGTGAGAAGAGGATCTGGTCTGTATCGAAATGAGCTGAAATGGCTGAAGCATGGATTTTAATAGTAGAGAAGCACAAGCCACTATTGAGTAACTCGGCTAGGTAGTCCAGGATAAGAGGGTTTGAAGGTTATGAGGTAATGCCCCCTCTGGACTGGCTCCAGGAGCAGAATCTTTTCATTTCCCTGTGTAAGAATTTCTGGTGCTGGGCCATCTGGCATCTGTAATAATGTCTAGGACCTGTTTGCTTAACCAGGGCCCCTTGTATGCTTTTAAAATATTAGCCATGCTGACAGTCTGAGAGTCTGCAAGTCTGGGTGCAGCACCCCCCACCCCACCTGGGTCAAGAGGTCTGAGATCAGGGGAAGCTGCCTGGGAGGCTACACAGTAAGGGGTACCAGTGCTGTCTGGGCCAATCTGGAGCAATGAGGATGGCCTTTGGTCTCTCCTCCCATATCTTGATCAGTACCTTTGGAATATATGGTAGAGGAGGGAATGCGTACACAAAGAGGGAGCTCCAGCGGAAGGTCAAGCCATCCACCTTCCATGGTAGGTGGTGATACTCTCTGGTACAGAAAATTTTCAGCTGGTGGTTGAGGTGTGAAGCAAAGAGATCCACCTCCTGAGTTCCCCACTCCTGAATGACTTGCAAAAGATTTTTCTGTGGAGCTGCCATTCGTGGGGATCCAGTAAGTTTCTGCTTAGGTGGTCTGCCAGGGTGTTGTTGATCCATGGTAGGTATTGGGCAATTAGGTGTAATCCCATGGACGAGGCTGTCAGCTAGAGATTCATGGCTAGCCTGCACAGACGGTAAGATTGGGTTCCTCCCTGTTTGTTGATATACCACATTACTGTGGTGTTGTCTGTTTTGATAAGGAGAACCTGGCCTTAGATGGGGTTTGAAGGATGTTACAGCCTTTTGTACTGCCATCATTTCCTTCTGACTGATGTGTAAGCGAAGGTGCTGGGCATCCCAAAGAACTTGGGTGCACCTGCCTGCTAGGTGAGCACCCCAAGCAATGTCTGAGGCATCGGTGGTGATGATCTGCCTGGTAGGGTGGAGGATGAAGGGAAGACCTTTGTTCTTGGCACAGGCCCCTGCCCACCAGAGAAACTCAGCCCTTATACAGGGGAGAGTGGTCTCTGGAGGCTGACAGTGCTGACACCAAAGGTTCTTTAGATACCACTAAAGTTTCCTAATATGAAGTCTGGCCAGAGGAATAAGAAGGATGCAAGATGCCATGTACCCCAAGGCCTGCACTTCCTTGCAGTGAGATGACTTCTGGAAGCCAGCTGGGCAAAGTAGAGAGGCAGGAAGCTCTGCTTCTCTGGGAATAGGAAGGACATTTGGGATGCTGTGTCCAGTAGTGCTCCCAAGAAAATGATCTTCCTGGAGGGTGTTTGATTTGAATTCTTCACAATGGTGAACCCTAGGGAAGTTAGGAGGGTTTTGACAAAGAGGAGGTCCTGAAGCCTTTTCTTTGCACTCTGCCTGAATGAGGCAGTCATCCAGACAAGGGTAAATCTGTATATTTCTTTGTCTGCAAAATGCTATGGCTGGGGCTAAGCATTCAGTGAATACTCTGGGTGCAGTAGATAAACCAAAGGGTAGCACAGAGAACTGAAAGTGTTGTGATCCTGGTCTGAAGCGAAGAAATTTCCTGCAGGATTCCCTTATGGGGATGTGGAGGTAGCCACCTTTTAGGTCTAGGATCATTAGCCAGGCATTTTTTGTCAGCATAGGCAGTAGCTGCTGCAAAGTTAGCATTTTGAATTTGGGGACCACCATGGAGGTGTTTCAGAATGGATAGATCCAGGATGGGGCGCCAAGTGCCCTCTTTTCTGAGAACAAGGAATAGTCTGGAATAAAAGCCTTTGCCTGTTTGATCTGAAGGGACAGGTTCTACTGCCCCCGGGATATGAAAGTTTGGACCTGTTTCAATGCCTCTGCCCACTGATTTGGAGGCAAGTCTGGGTACCTTCTTGGAATTGGGAGTTCGTTAAAAGAGAGTCTGTATCCCTGAAAAATTATCTTTAAGATCCATTGGTCCTTTTTTTGCAGAAAGCCAATTTTCTTTGCAGAGGGAGAGCCTTCCTCCTAGTTTTGTTGAGTGAAAAGAAGGCGGGGGGAGGGGGGGGAGGGAGTCATTGAGAGTTTTTGCCATAGAAGGATGGCTTACAATTCCCTGCCTTTGGGGCAGAAGTGGTCCACTGTTTGGTTCTCTGCTGCCCCTGGGATTGGGGCCTGGGTGGTCTGTCCCTACATGGCTAACCTTGGTCCTGTCTGCTAGGTGCAGGGAAGGACCAGTGCTTAGAGGGAAAGTTCCTGCTGAACCTGGGAGGTTGAACCTGAAAGAAATATTTTACAGTTTGCATAGATTTTGCTTTGTCTTCCATCTTTTTCAGCACGTCTTCTGCTTTTACTCCAAATAAACAGTCTTTATCCAGGGGTGTACAAATTAATTTAGACTTGACATGATCAGGGAGAGGTTGTTCCTTCAACCATGCATGTCTCATAATGACAGATCCTGACACTGCTGCCCTGCTTGAGGCTTCTAGGGTGTCACAGCCACAGTGTAATGAGTGTTTGGCCACTTGACAAGTAGAGTGCAGTAAATCTGCTAACTCTTTCGAATTGGCACAGTCAGGAAAGGATGAAATCTTTTATTTTAATAGCTCCAAAGTGTGTTGTTGATATTTTAACATCTGGAACTGACAAGCTGAGTGCTCGGATAGGTAACTTAGCAGAGGTATATACTTTTTTACCCCATCTGTCCAGAGCTCTGGAATCCTTTTCAGAAGGAATAGGATTCTTGGAAGAACTACTCTTAGCTCCTTTAGGTCCCTGTGTAATGACCTCTGGTACTGCAGCAGGATTTCTGTACAGGTATTTGTGAGAATCCAGTACTCTATAATACCTGTCAGGTTTACTGGGAGCACGTGGGAGGGTCAGGGGCAAAGCTGGATTCATGGAAAACATCATGCACCACTTCTAAAATAGGGAGGGTGGCCAGGGTCTGTGCTGGGGCAGGTCCAGAAACTCTCTTAGTCTTTTCTTAGACTTGGGGAAATCCTGAGATTCCCAGTGGAAATGTTCCCTGAGGGTGTGAAGGGTTTCCCCAAAGGAAAGGTCTTCTGGTGGGGAGGCAGAAGGAATGGATTCCTCTGCATCTGAATCCTCATAAGCAGTCAGAGGTTGTTGTTCTTCAAAATCTGAATAATCAGATTCCTCAGAATCCTGTTCTGTCATAATTTCAGGAGAAGGGTGTCTTTTCCTTTTAGAAGTTGTGGCCTGGCTACCCCTGATAAGGGAGATGAGATCCTCAGCCATTTTAAGCATTTGTGTTTGGAGTGGTGGAGCAGGAGCAAGATGGTGGCTAGAGGCAGATTTTCTAGGAGTGGCCTAGCTTCTAGGCCTAAGAGTATCCATTGGTCTGAGAGAAACAGTAGTCAGATGAGAAGACATCGTTTTTTTGTCTAGATTCGGTAGTGCAAGAGGCCTCCTTGGAAGATGGTGCCTGCGTCACGGCTCTGGACCCAACCAAGGCAGAGACAGCCAAAAGGCTCGGAAGATGAAGAAGATTTGTGTGGCATACTGGACTCCGAAAGGGTCTCAGTAGAGGCCTGCGTATATATTAAATCGGACATCAGGGGCTGCGAAAGCACCTCAATGAATTCTGGAGAACTGACGACCTGCTTAGCGGTAGAGTCATCGGAAGGCTTAGCCTTGTGTGGTCTGTCTCTATCTTTATCTCTGCATTTTTTTGGAATGTCCACGGATTGTTGGCTGACAGATGTCATTTTGGAATGCGAAGATGGAAGACGAAAATACCTGTCTACAATAAGAGCTGTACGGCAAATGGTTCTCCTGTTAAAGAGGACACAGAACAGACAACGGGGGACGTCATGGTCTGGGCCTAAACAAGTGACACAGTATGACTGAAGTCTCAGTGTGAGGTCTGCTTTCCACAGGTGTGACAATTGTTAACTTTTTCGAACATCTGTTAGTACAAGAAAAAAGGATCCTCAACAGGGTACTTAGCTTTAGACATTTTCAGCTGTAATTCAAACTCTGGTAGCGACTGACTGGCACACTTGAAAACTGCTTCTGCTACAGGCTCCATGGCAAGAAAGACTGATGTAATGGCGTCGGCTGCCTTACTTTATAGCACTGACTACCTGATGTCAGACTACAGGCGACAGCAGCCGACGCAGAAAAACTCTGACTCTGGTATTCGGGCCGGCCGAGGGCTACCACAGCAGGGATAACCCACAGGTGATGACTGCAACAGTGAAATATGAAGAACATCCCCCAACTGGATCAGGGTCATGACGGACCTCTGCATCATTCTATCCATATCCATTTTGAAAAGGTTTCTGGAGGACTGCACCAACCTGAGGGAGGAACGGGGTCTGGGCATCCTGTGAAAAGGTCTGTCCTGAAGAAAAAGAGATTGGAACCTTGGGTAGAGAGGTTCCAAAAACAAAGCTTGGTTCTGGCAGGGGAGAAGTGCTGGATCCAAGGATGATAGGTCCTGACACAGGAGTAAGATCCAAGGATCTTTTAATCTTCAGGGTTGGACCTCAGGAACCTGACAGACCATCGACCTTTTCTTAAACTACTTAACTTTTTCTTTTTTCCTTGTGACTAGACATGTCTGCACTCTTTTCAACTTTAACATTTTCACTAAACTTCTTACCAGAAGGCGACACAGAAGAAGTAGAAGAGTGTTGGAGGGAAACTTTTCCTACTGTGGCAGGAAGCAATCACTTAAGCACCAGTTTATTTTGTCTCTCCTCCAAACACTGGGAGTCAAAGGAGTTACAAATAGAGAACTGCTAATCTACATGTGTAGCCCCCAAGCAGTAAACGCACTTGGTGTGTGCCTCAGAGATGGGGACTTTCTGGCCACAAACCACACATTTCTTAAAGCCAGGTGACTTTTTTGCCATGACAACACAAAAGCAATATTAAGTACCACAACCGCAGTTAACTACAAAAAAGTCCAGTAATTTAACTATGCCAGCAGCACTAACAGTAAACAAAATCACACAGAAAAACTTTAAAAAGTGGTACTGATCTGATCAAGAAATAATTCAAAAGAACCCAAGGGGACAGGAAAACGGGTGTCAAAGATAGTGAAGTAGGATAGAAGTTTTTTAGCTGACTAGGAAGAAGGTAAATAGACAATAATAAACAATGACAGGGAATTATCAGGCTAAATAACCATAATATACCAAAAAGAAGAAGCACTTAGCTTTCACCCAGCCTGAGCAGAAGTAATTGTGTCTGATGCAAATGAGATCTGAGGTTATTTATGATCTACAGGGGATTATGGGTAAGGGGAAAGCCTAAGCTTTGGATCCAAAGTCTGAAAGTGGCCAAAGTTGGCTTCTACATTACAGTTCTGTGTTCAGTGTCTGACTTGAGTACCCTTCTGCATATCATGTATGCATGCAAAGTACTAAGACACAGACAGTTGATACTGTTATGCATCATGGAATAACAAACTGAATGTATCCATTGTCAATAAACACTCACTACAATGGTTAAAACATTGGTTAAATACTAACATGTTACAGGTTGTGTGTGGGGTACCTGTCAATCCCAATACACCAATGAGGGTTATCACTTGTGTCCTGCAGGACACTGTATCTGGCCATTTTTTTATGTTTCTGAGATACAAAAGTGGGTTCTGGATAACCAAATGCACTGATGACTGCAAACTAAGTATCATAATCATATCTAAAAAAGAAGCTCTCTAAGATGTTCTGTAGAAATATATGCCTGAGTAGTAGTAATAATAACTTCTTATATCTATAATTGCAATGAGGCAAGATTAGGAGAAAGGACAAACCATGGCTAGAAAACATACAAAAATGACACAATCATTACAAATATAGGAACAATAGGAGGAATAAAGTTCAGTTGTAAGTAGATGTTTGCACAGATTCAAAGTTACAGTGCTGACTCTTGGGTTTCCTGCCTGCAGGAAACCAAAATCACCCTGAATATTTGCCCCAGAAGTAAGCCTGGTGATAAGATAGGGTATACAGGTAAGGATCTAATGGGATAGAGGAAGGTGATTAGGGTCCCTATCCAACCTTAGGATAAGGATAAAAAACAGGGGGATGGATAAAGGAAAAGTACAGTTGTGTACACTTACCATACATTTAGATGTTCAAGTATATTCACTGTTGCAGTCATTACATTTCAGTTATCTGCTTGCAGGTAGCCCTCAGTCGGCTTGATTAACAACGTCTTGCGTCCTGCGTCAGTTGCTGTCCCTTCTTCCATGGCATCAGGTCGTCAGGGGTATAAAACATGCAGCAGACGCCATTACATCAGCTTTCTTGCCCCAGATGTCAGGTGCCCCCCAATGGGAAGCAATTAAATATAAAAGTACAATGATATACCTCCAACAAAAAAGCAAATACACCAAAAAGGCTTTTAAGCATAGTAAAGGAAAGTAGAGGTATAGCCAAAAAGAAGTTAGGGGGCTGGAGGGAGGGTAACCAGGACTGCAACAGTGAATACACTCTAACATCTACATTTATGGTAATTGTACACAACTGTACTATGTTCTTCGTGTTTCACTGTTGCAGTCATTACATTTGGGTAGATTCCCAAAGCTATGGTTGGGAGAAGGAATTTAGATAGCATTAGGACCAGCTATAAGGCCCTGCAAGACTGCAGTGGCAAAGCCAGCTCTGGATTTAGAGAAAATTGGCAAATGATAATGCTTGGTGAAAGTATGTGCAGAACTCCAGGTAGCAGCTTCTAGGATGTCCCTGGTAGGGACGCCTCTGAGAAAGGCTGTAGAGGTAGATGCAGCCCTGGTGGAGTGAGGTCTGATCCCCTGGGGGATAGGTTTTCCATGGTGCTTATAGCAGAAATGAATGCAATGGCCTATCCATTTAGAAATGGTTTGCTTTGAAATAGCCTTCCCCTCTGCCCCTGCAGCAAATGCCACCAGCAGTTGTTCAGATTTCCTTTGAGGTTTAGTCCTGTCCAAGTAGAATCTAAGTTGTCTGTGCACAACTAAGGAATGCAGTATCCATTCCCCTTTGTTCTGTGAATTGGGAAACAAGGTTGGCAAATGAATGGACTGATTAAGAGCCACACTGGATACCACCTTGGGCATGAAGGATGGATTGGTTTTGAGGGACACCCTGGCCGCATGAAAGATGATGAAAGGCTCCACTGCCATAAGGGCCTGTAATTCAGATACCCTTCTAGCTGAAGTGACTGCTAAAAGGAAAGCTGTTTTCCAAGAAAGAAATGTTAAGTCTGCAGTAGTAGCTGGCTCGAAAGGAGGTAGTGTGAGTTTCTCCAAAACAAAGTTAGGGTCCCAGGCTGGGGTTGGAGCTCTCCTGGGTGGTATCACATTTTTGGCACCTCTGAGGAACTGCTTGAGCAGTGGTTGAGAGAAGAGGGGAGGTTCTGTGTTATAATGAGCTGAAATGGCTGAGGCGTGGATTTTAATGGAGGAAAAAGACAGGCCCTTGTAAAGCATCTCAGTTAAGTACTGTAAAATCTGAGGTAAATTGGGCGCTGCTGTGCTCATCCCTTGAGACTGGTTCCAGTCACAGAATCTTTTCCATTTTTCAGCATAAGATTTTCTAGTACAAGGCCTCCTTGCCTCTAAAATTATATCCATTACAAGTTTACTGAGGGATGGTAAAGGAGAGATTATGTAATTAGCCAGGCTGCAAGGTTTAGTGTTAGAAGCTGAGGGTGCAGAATCTGGTTCTCCTGCTGAGACAACAGGGAAGGAGTCTGAGGCAGGTGCCATGGGGATAGCCATGACACACTGCGCAGGAGTGGATACCAGTGTTGGCGCGGCCAGTCTGGAGCAATCAAAATCATCCTTGGTTTGTCCTGTTTGATTTTTAGTAGTACTGTGGAGAGCAAAGGCAGAGGGGGGAAGGCATAGACTGATAGTTTTTTCCAGCTGAAGGACAGAGCATCCACTTTCCAGGCTTGTTTGTGGGGAGTCCTTGTGCAAAATGTGTCCAATTGGTAGTTTTGGAGAGAGGCAAACAGGTCTATATCTGGGCTCCCCCATTTGCTTGTCAACATGTTGAAAAACCTTGGTTCCAGTTTCCACTCGTGTGGGTCCGTGAGGTTTCTGCTTAGTCCGTCTGCCAGTGTATTTAATTTTCCTGGCAGGAACTGACCTTGTAGGTGCATTTGGTAGCTCAAGGCTGTGTTCCAAAATGCCATGGCTAGTCTGCAGAGAGGGTAAGAATGTGCACTCCCCTGCTTGTTTATGTACCACATAACAGTGGTGTTGTCCGTCTTTACCATTAGTTGTCCTGGAAGAATGTGGTCCTTGAAGGCTTTCAGAGCATTCTGCAGAGCTAACATTTCTTTTTGATTGACATGCAGGTGCCTTTGACTTGGGTTCCATTTGCCCTGAATGCACTTCCCTGCCAGGTGCGCCCCCCCCCCCCCCCAATGCATAGTCTGATGCATCTATTGTTAGGGTTTTGGCAGCAGGGGGTGGTGTGAAAGGTAGTACCTTGTTCTGGTGGCAGGCCTCTGCCCACCAAAGGAAAGTACAGTTGTGTACCTACCATAAATGTAGATGTTCGAGAGTATTCACTGTTGCAGTCATTACACTTTGGTTATCCTGCTGGCAGGCGACCCGCAGTCGGCCTGAGTTCCAAAGTCTTGGTCCGGCATCGGTTGTTGTCGCCTCTTCCCTGACGTCAGTGCGCCAGGGGTATAAAAGTTGCAACCAACGCCATTTTCTTCAGTTTTTCTTGCCCCAGATGTCACATGCCCCCAGATAGGAAGGCTGTAAAGATAAAATTATGCCAAAAAACATGCATATATTACTATAAACATTTCCTTCATCTACAAGCAAATACAACACATAGGTTGTATAGAGTTGAGAAGCACAGAAAAGTCCCAGCAATGAAAAAAGGGGGATGGTGGGTGGGTAACCTGGACTGCAACACGAACATCTACATTTATGGTAGGTACACAACTGTACTATGTTTATCGTATTTCACTGTTGCAGTCATTACACTTTGGTAGAATCCCAAAGCTGAGCTTGGGCTTCTGGGTCTAAACTGGATTTGGAGAGGCTACCAGGCCCTGCAGAACTGCAGTGGCAAAGCCTGCTCTGGATTTAGAGTAGAGAGGTAAGTGGTAGTGCTTGGTGAAAGTGTGCACTGAGCTCCAGGTTGCAGCTTCTAAAATGTCTTTGGTTTTGTACTCCTCTGAGGAAAGCTGCTGAAGTGGCTGCTGCTCTGGTAGAATGAGGCCTGATGCCCTTAGGCACTGATTTGCCATGTTGTGCATAACAGAAGCGGATGCAGTGTCCTATCCATTTTGAGATTGTCTGCTTTGTAATAGGCTTTCCTTGTGATCCTGCAGCATAGGCTACAAACAGTTGCTCAGTTTTTCTGAAAGCTTTTGTTTTGTCTAAGTAGAATCGTAGCTGTCTGTGTATATCCAAAGCGTGCAGAAGTCTCTCCCCTTTATTCTGGGGATTTGGGTAGAACGTAGGTAAATGAATGGTTTGGTTTAAGGCCACACTGGAGACCACTTTTGGCATGAATGTTGGGTTTGTCCTAAGAGAAACCCTGTCCTGATGAAAAATTATGAAAGGCTCCACAGCCATTAATGCCTGTAACTCTGAGACTCTTCTTGCTGAAGTTATTGCTAGGAGCAGAGCAGTTTTCCATGATAAGAATTTTAGATCAGCTGTGCTGGCTGGTTCAAAAGGAGGCAGTGTGAGTTTTTCTAAGACAAAATTGAGATCCCAAGTTGGTACTGGTGCTCTCCTTGGGGGTCTTATATTTTTTGTGCCTCTGAGGTACTGTCGTAGTAGAGGATGTGAAAATATAGGAGGTTCCATATTGTAATGAGCTGAAATGGCAGAGGCATGGATTTTAATAGATGAGAAAGATAGGCCTTTGTCCAGCATCTCAGTTAGGTATTGTAAAATCTGAGGTATATTAGGGACAAGTGGTTCGAGCCCTTGTGCCTGGTTCCAAGCACAGAATCTCTTCCATTTTTCTGCATAAGATTTCTTAGTGCTGGGCCTCCTGGCTTCTAAAATGACATCCATAACAGCTTTAGAGAGAGGTGCAGTCTGAGTGGCTACATTATCTGCCATGCTGCCAGGTTTAAGGTTCTGAGTTGACTGTGCAGAATCTGATTGTTTTGTTGTGTCAGAAGATGAGGAATTTGAGGTAGAAGCCAAGCTGGGCCTTGAGACAAACTCTTTAGGATTGGGTACCAGTGCTGGCGTGTCCAGTCTGGGGCAATCAAGATCATTTTTGGCCTTTCTTGTCTGACTTTTAGTAGCACCTTGGTAAGAAGAGGCATCGGAGGGAAGGCATAGACTGTCAGGCCTTTCCAGCTGAATGATAGAGCATCCACTTTCCATGCTTGAGAGTGATAAGTTCTTGTGCAGAATTTCTGTATTTGGTAATTGTGAGGGGAGGCAAAAAGATCTATGTCTGGGCGTCCCCATTTCCTCGTTATCATGCTGAACACTTGTGGATTTAGCTTCCATTCGTGAGGATCCATGACATTTCTGCTTAGTTTGTCTGCCAGTGTATTTTTTGTTCCTGGCAGGAATTGTGCCTGCAGATGTACTTGATAGGTCAGTGCTGTGTTCCACAAAGTCATGGCTTGCCTGCATAGGGAGTAGGAATGTGTGCTGCCTTGCTTGTTTATGTACCACATAACTGTGGTATTGTCCGTCTTTATTAATAGTTGTCCTGGATGTAGTAGGTCCTTGAAAACTGTCAGGGCATTCTGTACAGCTAGCATCTCTTTTTGATTGATGTGAAGATGCATTTGTTCCTTGGGCCATGTGCCCTGAATACATTTTCCTGCCATATGTGCCCCCCAGGCATAATCCGATGCATCCATTGTTATTGTCTGCCTGGCTGTGGGTAAGGTGAAAGGCTGTCCCTTGTTGTGGTGACAGGCCTGGGACCACCATCGAAACTCCTGTTGTAGGTAGGGAATTAAAGTTATGATTGTCTCCAGGCTGTGACAATGCTGAGTCCAAACACTTTTTAGAAACCATTGTAGTTGGTGCAGTTTTGCATATGGAATTAGTAGAATGCAGGACGCCATGAAGCCCAGGGCCTGCAGAATTTTTCTTGCAGGGAGCTGGGTTTTTGTTGCCATCATTTGAAAGTAATGAGTCAGTTGCCTTTTGTTTGTCTGGCGTGAGATAAGCCATCTGGGCAGTTGTATTTAAGCTTGCACCCAGGAATATTATCTCTTGAGAGGGCACTAGTTCTGATTTCTTTTCGTTTACTGTGAACCCTAGGCAAATTAGTAATCTTTTTACAAACGCCAGATGCTTTAGCAGAATGTCCTTGCTCTCTGCTTGAATAAGGCAGTCGTCCAAGTAGGGATATATTTGAATTCCTTTTTGTCTGCAAAATGCAATTACTGGTGCCAGGCATTTCGTGAAGACCCTGGGCGCAGTAGATAAGCCAAAGGGTAGTGCAGAGAATTGGTAATGCATTGAGCCTGCTATGAATCTGAGGTATCTTCTGCAGGATTGTCTGATTGGGACATGCAGGTATGCCTCCTTGAGGTCCAAAGTAACTAGCCAAGCCTTCTTGCCCAGCATGGGCAGAAGTTGCTGTAGTGTTAACATTTTTTATTTTGGAACATCCAGGAAAGTATTTAGGATTGACAGGTCCAGTATTGGTCTCCAGGCTTTGTCCTTTCTGGGTACTAAGAAAAGTCTTGAGTAAAATCCTTGTCCCTGTTCTTGCTGTGGAACTCTTTGAATAGCTCCCATGTCCATAAGAGCAGCAATCTGTTTTTGTGCCTCTGCCCATTGGTTTTGTAGCAGGTCTGGCATACCTTTTGATTTTGGAAGCATGTGGAAGTGAAACCTGTAGCCCTGATAAACAATATTCAGCACCCATTGGTCCTGGGTGATCATGTTCCAATTTTTTGAGAAAATGCTAGCTTTCTCCCTAGGGTTGCTGCCAAAAGGTAAGTGCTTGGCATTTGTAGAGGGAAGTCATTGGGACTGTTTCCTATAAGGTTGTAATTTGTCTTCCCCTCCTTTGGGGGCTGAAGCACCCCATTGTTTAGGTCTGTAGGAGCCTTGGGGCTGAGATCTGCCTCTTGGGTGTCTGTATCTGCCTCTTTGTGGCCTGTCTTGACACTGGAAAGGACCAATTTTTTGAAGGCCAGTTTCTGCTAAATCTAGGTGTTTGAACCTGTAAGAAGTCTTTCACTGTCTGCATTGATTTTGCTTTATCCTCCATTTTCTTTAACACCCCTTCTGCCTTAACACCAAACAAAGCATCATGTTGTAGTGGAGCATCCAGTAATTTTACTTTAACAAGGTCAGGTAAACTTTGTTCTTTCAACCAAGCATGTCTTCGAATAACAGAGCCTGTAACTGCAGCTCTACAAGAAGCCTCTAATGAATCCAAATCACATTGCAGAGTATGCTTTCCCACTTGTTCAACTGCATGCAATAAATCCTGCATTTCCTTACTGTCAGGACTTTCTGAATTTGAAACCATTTTCTGTTTTAACAATGACATGAGGTACTGTTGATATTTAAGCATGTGAAACTGGCAGTTTAAAGCCCTTACAGCTAAAGTAGCAGAAGTGTAAAATTTTTTCCCCCATCTGTCCAGAGCTCTGGAATTCCTATCCGAGGGGACAGGATTTTTTGCAGTGGAAGCCTTAACCCCTTTAGGACCCTGAGACATTGTTTCTGGGTCTGCAGCGGGCTTTTTGTAAAGAAATTTATGAGAGTCAGGGACCCTGTAGTACCTGTCTGGCTTGACTGGTGCAGGGGGTAAAGAATCAGGAGACAGACTGGATTCAGAAAAAAACATCATCAACAATATCAAGCACAGGGGGGATAGCCAGGGACCTGTGCTGAGGCAATAAAAGGAAGTCTCTGAGCCTTTCATTGGATTCTGAATAATCCTGGCTCTCCCAATGGAAATGCTCCCTCATGGTGTTCAGGGTTTCCCCAAAAGAATAATCCTCAGGCGGAGAGGCTGAAGGTATAGACTCTTCTGCATCAGAGTCCTCATAGGGAGGGAGAGAATATCCCTGATCAGAAGAGGAATCAGAGGAAATGGAAATCTGGTCAGAGGAATCATAGTCAGTGTCTTGCCTAGGCCTTTTGTCAGGAGGGGGATGGGAACCCCTGATTAAAGTAATTAGGTCTTCGGCCATTTTAAGCATATGTTTCTTTGGCATGGATGACTGTTCTGGAGAATGCTCTACTTGTTTCCTTGTCTTTAATGGTGTTTTTGACTTTGCCTTGGCTGCTGTAGTGGGCTTAATTGTAAGCTGTGAAGGTCTGAAAACACCCTCAGAAGCTGATGTCTGCTCAGCGGCTCCGGACCCATCTGAGGGCATAGTTTCCATAAGCCCAATACCTTGAGTTTCCACAGGCCTCGGTGTCTCCACATGGCTGTCAGTTACGGCCTGTGGCTCTGAGGTAGCGGGTGTCAGGGGCTGCGAAAGCGCCTCACTGTGAACCGGCGACTGGCTTTGAAGAGGCTTCGTCATCGGTTTTGGACCTCGGATGCCTGTCCTTTTCTTTGTCCTTGCGTTTTTTATAAATTCCGGTCACCGGTTGTTCCGATGGCATTATGTAATTAAACCTTCGGCCAAAATAATGTAAAGCAAAATCAAACCGACGTTTAATAGTGCGTTTATTGAATCTAGCACAAACCGACAACTGGTAACGTCGTGGTCAGGGCCTAGGCAAGGAATACATTAAGAGTGAAAGTCCTTATGAGGTATTTGCTTCCCACAAGAAATACAATTATTAACTTTTACTGACATCAGTCTGGAGCAAGAAAAAGTTTCCCCAACAGGGTACTTAGCTTTATTGAAGACTTTGGTTCTGAAACTCAATTGTGAAAATCTCAGGAGTCGGCTGACCGGCACTTGCGAACTGCTTTTGCTTTGGGCACCTCGTGGCAAGAAAGACTGAAGAAAATGGCGTCGGTTGCAACTTTTATACCCCTGGCGCACTGACATCAGGGAAGAGGCGACAACAACCGACGCCAGACCAAGACTTTGGAACTCGGGCCAACTGCGGGTCGCCTGCCAGAAGAATAACCCAAGTGTAATGACTGCAACAGTGAAACACAATGAACATCTCTAGACGTAGGCAAGGTATGATAGGAATCATTGCTTCTAGATCCTGAGAATGTTGACACCATAGGCTTTTTAGATACCACTGTAGTTTCCTCATATGCAGTCTTACATATGGAATTAGAAGAATGCAGGAGGCCATGAACCCTAAGGCTTGGTTTTTATGGCCACTTTTTTGAAGTACGTTGTCAAATTAATTTGTTTCTCTGGCGTGAGGTAAGCCATCTTAGAAGTTGTATTCAAGCTTGCTCCCAGGAATATAATTTGTTGACAGGGTACCAGGTGTGATTTCTTTTCATTTATGGTGCACCTCAGACAAGTTAGAACCCTTTGTACAAAGGCCAGATGATTCAAAAGTATGTCCTGGCTTTCTGTCTGAATTAGACAATCGTCCAGGTATGGGTATATTTGAATATTTCTTTGTCTGCAAAATGCAATAACTGGAGCTAGGCACTTTGTGAATACCCTGGGTGCAGTAGATAAGCCAAAGGGCAGTGCAGAGAACTTATAGTGCGTGTAACCTGCTTTGAAGCGTAGGTATCTTCTGCAAGATTCCCTGATTGGGATGTGCAGGTATACTTCTTTTAAATCTAGTGTTGCCGACCAGGCATCTTTGCCTAGCATAGGAAGTAATTGGTGAAGAGTCAGCATCTTGAATTTTGGAATCTCCAAAAAGGTGTTTAGAGTAGACAGGTCCAGGATAGGACGCTATGAATTGTCTTTTCTGGGTACCAGGAAAAGTCTCTAGTAGAAACCTTGTCCCTTTTCTTCTTCTGGTACCAGCTGAATAGCCCCCATACTTAAGAGAGAAAGTACTTGTATTTGGGCCTCTGCCCACTGATTTGGGGGTAGGTCTGGCCACCCGCTTGGTGTTGGCAACATGTGGAAGTGAAATCTGAATCCCTGGGACACTATATTTAAAACCATTTGTCCTGGGTAATGAGTTCCCAATTCTTTGCTTGAAGAGCAATCTTTCCCCCCAAAGGGGCAGTCAGTTGAGAAGTGCTTGGAAATTTGAAAAGGAAGTCAATGAGAAAGTTTACCATAGAGGTGAGTCTTATTATTCCCAGATTTGGAAGTTGAGGCCCCCACTGCTTAGTTCTGTGTGTCCCCTGGGACTGAAACCTGGGTTTTTTGCTGTGTCTGGGTTTGGCTTGAGAAGACCTGGAAGGGGCTGGAAAGGGCAAATTCTTAGAGAGCCAATGCCTACTAAATCTAGGAAGCTGAACTTGTAAGAAATCTTTAACAGTTTGCATAGATTTAGCTTTATCTTCCATCTTTTTAAGAACTTCCTCAGCCTTGTTGCCAAACAGGCGGTCCTGATTTAAGGGAGCATCCAACACTTTAGCTTTAACATGATCAGGCAAAGATTGCTCCTTAAGCCAAGCATGCCTTCTGAGCACAGACCCAGTAACAGCAGCCCTGCAAGAGGCCTCTAATGAATCAAAACCACATTGCAAAGTATGTTTTCCAACTTGTTCAGCAGAATACATTAAATCCTGTAATTCTTTGTTTTCCACACATTCAGGAATCAACATCATTTTCTGTTTAAGCAGTCCAATAACATGTTGCGGATACTTTAACATATGAAACTGGCAGTTTAAAGCCCTAATGGTCAAGGTTGCAGAAGTATAAACCTTCTTACCCCCATCTATCCAGCACCCTGGAGTCTCTATCAGAAGGGGTAGGATTTTTAGCAGTAGAAGTCTTAATCCCCTTGGGCCCCTGTGAAATAGTCTCTGGATCTGCACTAGGATTTTTAAAAAGGAACTTGTGGGACTTAGGGACCCTGTAGTATCTGTCAGGTTTTCTGGGAGCAGGAGGTAAGGAATCAGGGGCCAAACTAGATTCCGAAAAAGCATCATCAACAATGTCAAGTACAGCAGGAATAGCTAAAGGCCTATGCTGAGGTAGGAGAAGGAAATCCCTAAGCCTTTTTCTGAATCAGAAAAATCCTGGCTTTCTCAGTGGAAATGCTCCCTTAGAGTATGTAAGGTTTCCCCAAAAGAAAAATCCTCAGGAGGGGAAGCAGAGGGAATGGAGTCCTCTGTTTCAGAATCCTCATAAGTAGATAAGGGCAAATCCAGATCATCAGAAAAAACAGAATCCTGGTCAGAAGACTCATAATCAACTTCAGTCCCAGGCCTCTTGGGGGGTTGGCTACCCCTGATTAGAGTTATTAGATATTCGGCCATTCTTATCATTTGTGTTTTAGGCATAGAGGCCTGAGCATGTGGCCTGTGAGTTGTTTTTTTAGGCATAGTTCGAGATTTAGGCCTAAGTAGAGAAGGAGGTGTCGGTTTAACATGCAAGTCCGTAGGCCTGAATACACCTTCAGAAACCAGTGCCTGCACAGCAGCTCCAGACCCATCCAAGGTAGACACATCCGTGGGTTCCATAGTTGAAGCATCTCGTGGCATACCAGACTCCGAATGGGTCTCAGTAGAGGCCTGAGAATCAGAAGTAGCGGGTATCAGGGGCTGAGAAAGCACCTCACTGAGTACCGGTGAACTGGCGACTGACTTAGGAGAAGCATCGTCGGCAGTTTTGGACCTTGGCAGCCTGTCTCTGTCTTTATCTTTGTGTTATTTCAGAATCCTGGTAGACGGATGGCTAACTGATGACATTTCTGGATAATTAAACCGAGAACGTAAATATTCAGAGGCGAAAATATACCGATGACGGATAGTGCGCTGATTAAATAAGGCACAAAACCGACAGCAAGGTACGGCGTGGTCAGGGCCTAGGCAAGGAATATAGTATGAATAAAAATCTTTATGAGGTATTTGCTTTCCACAAGTAATGCAATTATTAACTTTTACTGACATTGGTAAGGAACACGAAAAAGATTCCCCAACGGGGTACTTAGCTTTAGTTGAAGTCTTCGGTTCTGAAACTCGAAAACGAAAATTTCAGGAGTCGGCTGACCGGAACTTGCATACTGCTTCTGCTTCGGGCACCATACGGCAAGAAAGACTGATGTAATGGCATCGACTTCATGTTTTATACCCCTGACGACCTGACGTCATGGAAGAAGGGACAGCAACTGACGGTGGACCCAAGACTTTGTTAATCAGGCCGACTGAGGACTACCTGCAAGCAGATAACCCAAATGTAATGACTGCAACAGTGAAACAGGAAGAACATGTAGTGCAGCAACAGCTTATCTAGTGAGACATCTACAATTAAGGTGAGTTCCTAACCTTGCATCTCTTTGAACCAGTATTTTCCTCCCAATTAAGATGCTGTAAAAAAAATATATGCTTCTCTGATAGCTTGGAATTCGGTTAGATGAACTGTGGAGTTACAAACCTTAATGTGCAGACAGCCTTTTTTGGTTTTTGCAGAAAGAACATGGCCACTCTGCATTATCAACCCTACTTTCATGCCCATGGAAGTAACAGAACTTTCACTAAACTAAGCAATATATCTATCAGTGTTCTATCCATCCCCACAACTAAAGAATAAAGGATTTTGCACTCTCTCAGTGTATAGAGGTAACTTAGATTTTACCTGCATAGAAAAAGTTCAGACCAGCCTTTTGCTGCCTTTGCAAAGAGAAAAGAAGAGAATCTGGTAAACAAATAGACCATTTCCAAACAAACTGCTAACTGCATTGCCTTTCGTTACATGTACCATGGTAAACAAGCACCTACTGCAGTCTGGGCCCACTTTACCAAGGCTACAACTACCACAGCCTTCCTAAGGGGGGGGGGGGGGGTCTCCACTCAAGCAACTATGGAAGCAGCAATTTGGTCTTCTATTCACACTCTTCCAAAGAATTAAGAACCATGCCCAGGGCAGGATTTGCTTCAGCCATTCTGCAGGGATTAGTGTCCTATGGTCTACCACAAGCTGACCACTAAACATACTACAGCTCTGGGTGGGGGGGGGGGTCATCCCAAGAGTCAGTACAGCAACAGTAAACTAAGAATGTCATCTTTGGTAACCAGTGTGTATCTGCAAATATCAGAAAAAGACCTTCTGCATCTCATCTAACTGTTCTAAGCTCAGGTGTATGTCTCTTGCCATAACTGCCACAATATCTTCTCCTTTTCATGTCTTGAAACAAAATGAACTAAACCAATTTTTGGTTTACCATACTTTTGCAATGCCAGCCTGGCACCATAGCACACAGGGATGGCATCATGAATGTAACCTAGGGGACCATGGTTTGATTAGGGGCCTTTACACTGGAGAAGCAGGCCACGGATAGGACAGGAGTAAAGGGATGTGGGTCTGCTCTGCTCTACTGTCCTGAGGGGGGTTGGGAGGGTTACATGTGCACTCAAGGGTACACTGGGGAGTGTGAGCTTCCTGGTGGTGTCTGTAGAGACCACCAATGATGCTTTTGGAGGAGAGGCAGAACTCTTGGGAAGGAAGGCCCCTTGCAGAATTGAACAAATATCAACCATCATCCCATTGCATGCCCCTCTATGGTGTTTCACCAGATGCATGAATTAATAATTGTCTTAGTTACTGGTGTCATTCTAAGGGGGTGCAATACTTGTCACCATGGAAGGAGATGGTCAAGAGACCATGCAGCTTTGCCAGGGATGGTCTGCACCTCTCCCCTCGAGGCTTTCAAATATTAGCTAAACATTGTATTCCACCACAGTGTCTTTTTTAAGCAATGCCAAACTGAAAGTACTTCTGACATAGTAAATCAAAACCAAGAAAACCTAAAGGTGTTACTGCTCAATGCTAGGAGTCCAATCAAAAAACTCCACTCCCTAGAGAATGCTGACATCTGTGTGAACACTGAGACATGGTTTAAAGCTGCAGAGAGCACACTGACAGTACAAAGTTATAATGCTTTCCACACATTTAGACCAGCTACTACACAGGCAGGGACTACAGGTGGACGTGTCTCGATTTACATCAGAAATAAATATACCTCAAGGCTGGTCAAACAAGACAATTCACTTGAGCTACTCCATGTTCAAATTATCATAGGTAAAATCCAATACCACTTCCTTGCAAGCTACAGGTCCCTCCTCTATGACCAGGAAACCCATATACCATGTATGTAAACTTATTGCAAACACTCACCATCCAACCCACTACTATATTCCTGGATGACTTTAATTAGTCCACTATCCTATACAACACTAAATGTACAGTTACAGAGATTCCTGGATTTTGTAAACACAAACTCCCTGGATCAGACTATCAATACACCAACCAGGGGTGCAACCATACTGGATCTGGTTCTCACTAATATGGTAGAGTGCTGCATACCCACTATTGTAATGTCTTCTCTGGTAAGGTCAGACCACAGAATTGTCTCCTTTAAAGCAAAAATAAAACATGGAAGCCCAGCTAACCCTGAAATATTAAGGAACTACTCTAAGGCTAACTTACTACTGTTAAGTGATAATATTGGCAAAATGTGAAGCCCCCATACTGAGAACACTTCTGCCTATGCAGAACTGTTCACAGAAACCCTATACAAGCATGTTAATAGCTGCAAAGAGGTAGGTGTACCCAGCAGGAAGAAGTATAGAACTAACTCAAAAAAAAAAAAAAAAACACCCTGGTGGAATCACAAAATCAATAGGCTGTATAACAGAAGGAAGAAAATCATGGCAAAAATTAGGAGGTGCAGCACCCAGCAGGATAAAAGCACTTTCATTAAACTAAACAAACAACTCAGAGGACAAATAAAGTCCGTCAAAGCCAAATCTGATGTAAGTTTAGCCTCCCAGGCCAAGGACAACCATAAGGTATTCCTTAGCTATGTCTGCAACCTCAAAGGCAATACACAATTGTGGGCAGAGTTCATTGTAAATGGAGCCACCTACACTGAGCCAGAAGATATAGCAAACCTCCCGGCTGACAAATTCAGCTCCAACTTTACCCCACTCTATCCCACAACCGTTCCTCAGAAAATACCAACAAATATACCCCCCCCCCCCATCACTAGGGAACAGGTCCTTAATGCTCTCTCTAGGGCCAAAAACACTGCATCAATGGGTCCAGATAATATCCCAGGATGCCTTCTAAATAGCATGAAAAATTACCTATCAGGCCCTCTGGAACTGTTAGTTAACTGTAACCTCCAAACAGGCTTTGTGCTTCTTGAATGGAGAACAGCAACAATCATCCCTCTGCACAAAGGTGGGTCATCTACAGACCCTGGAAACTACAGACCCATATGTCTTATTAGTCTTATATGTAAAGCCATGGAAATAATCAGTAATGATATTGTAAACCTCCAGACACTGGACCCAACCTGGTTTAGTTTCATCAAGGGCCTGTCATGCCTACCTAACCTGGTGGACCTCTTTGAGAAGGTCACCAAAGCAATGGATGTGGAGAAAATGGTTCACAATGCCTACTTTGACCTGGCCAAGGCATCTGACAAAATACCCCACTTCGGCATTGTTGACAAACTCAAGAGGTTAGGTACAAATCTGTATATCACCCGGTAGATAGCTAACTGGCCCACAGACAGGACCCAGTTATTTAAAACTGGGGAGTCCACCTCTAAAAACAGGCCAATCACAAGTGGAGTCCCTCAGGGATCAGTCTTTGCACTTCTTTTTGGGATTTACTTCTCTGAAGTCAAAGCCAAAGTAAATGATCTCTGACTGACGAAATTTGCAGATGATTGCAAATTAGGAGCTGTCACTGAATTCCCACACCAACACAAATGTTCTCCAGGAAGGCTTAACACAGACAAACAACTGGTGTTAGAGCCATGGACTAAAACTAAATGCCAAGAAATGCATAATAGTATCCTTAAGGAAGTCATCCACTCCTGGTAACTATCATATTGACAACACCCCGTGACAAGTGAGCCAGTAGTCAGGAACTTGAGGACACACCCAGTAATCTAGCCTTTGACCATCACGTGTCTACAGTAGTCAGGAAATCATTCTATGCTGAGCAACTAAAAAAGGTATGGCATCTGGGTCCAAGGAAGTCATTCATTGTTCCACTGTATTCAGCATTCATCAGACCTACACATTGAGTACAATGCCCCCCTTAGTATATACTTAACTACGCATATCCAAAAAATAAAACATCCACAAAGGTTCCTTAATAAATTAATACAGGGAGTAAGTAAAATGTCCTATGCAGTCTGCCTCAAGGCCCTACCCATGTACTCTTGTCTTTTACAGGCTACTGAGGGGGGAGATCTATACCTGGCATAAAGGGCACTATCAGACCCCACTCTGATGGACCTCATGCACATCAGCAAAACAAATAGCACTAGAATTACACATTCTAAAGACTTAAACCTTGCCTGTGATATAAATAGGACCTGCTGGAGAGATAGATACAGTGGATATTAAAAAGTTTACACACCCCTGTTAAAATGCCAGGTTTTTGTGATATACAAAAATAAGACCACAATATATCATTTCAAAACTTTTCCCACCTTTAATGTGACCTATAACCTGTACAATTCAATTGAAAAACAAAAATCTGTTACAAGAAAAAATACAAAAAATAAAAAAACATACAATACACTGGTTGCATAAGTGTGCACACTCCAACTAATACTTTGTTGAAGCACCTTTTGATTTAATTACAGCATTCAGTCTTCTTGGGTAGGAGTCTAATCAGCATGGCGCATCTTGACTTGGGAATATTTGTCCACTTTTCCTTGTAAAAGTGCTCCAAATCTGTCAGATTGCGAGGGCATCTCTTCTGCACAGCCCTCTTCAGGTCACCACACAGATTTTCTAGTGGATTTAGGTCTGGGCTCTGGCTGGGCCATTCCAAAACTTTAATTTTCTTCTGGTGAAGCCATTCTTTTGTTGATTTGGATGCATGCTTAGGGTCATTGTCGTGTTGAAAGGTGAAATTCCTCTTCATCTTTAGCTTTCTAGCAGACGCCTGAAGATTTTGGGTCAAAAGTGACTGGTATTTGGAACTGTTCATAATTCCCTCCACCTTGACCTAAAGCCCCAGTTCCAGCTGAAGAAAAGCAACCCCAAAGCATGACACTGTCACCACCATGCTTTACCGTGGGGATGATGATCTTTTGGTGAAGTGAAGTGTTGTTTTTGCTCCAAACTCACCTTTTGGAATTGTGGTCAAAAAGTTCAACCTTGGTCTCATCAGACTAAACACTTCTTTCCCACATGCTTTTGGGAGACTTGATGTATTGTTTAGCAAATTTTAGCCAGGCCTGGATGTTTTTCTGTACAAGAAAAGTCTTCAGTCTTGCAACCCTACCCCATAGTCCAGACATATGGAGAATACAGGAGATTGTTGTCACATGTAGTACACAACCAGTTGTTTTTCTTTCGGCTTTTCCCGGTTAGGGGTTGCCACAGCGGCACTCTGGTCCGCTAATGATTGGCAGTAGATTTTTATGGTGCTGAGGTGCCAGCTCGACGCCCAACCTTCAACGAAGGCACACCCATTCACGCATGTCTTTTGAACGCTACTCGACTGCGGGGAGGACATGCAGACTCCACACAGAAGGCACTCCAGCCGAGAATCAAATGGGAGAACCTCTTGCTGTGAGGCGACAAAGCTACCGCTGCACCACTGCCACAACAGTACTTCCCTGAAATTCCTGCAGCTCCTTCAGTGTTGCTGTAGATCTCTTGGCAACCTCCCTGACCAGTTTTTGTCTTTCTTTTCATCAATTTTGGAGGGATGTCCAGTTCTTTGCAACACCACTGTTCTCCCCTATTTTCTCCACTTTTTGATGACTGTCTTCACTGTGTTCCATGGTATATCCAATGCTGTGGAATTTTTTTTGTACTCTTCTCCTGACTGATGCACCTTTTAACAATGAGATCCCTTTGATGCTTTGTAAGCTCTCTGTGAACCATGGCTTTTGCTGTAGCAGGTAACTGAGTAAATGCCAGTAAAATCCTACAAGGCAGCTGAACTTTATTTGGGGTTAATCAGTCTCTTTAAGTGATGGCAGGTGTGTACCCAAGAAGGCTGAATGTTGTAATTAAATCAAAAGGCGCTTCAACAAAGTGTTATATTAAGGATGTGCACACTTATGCAACTAGCATATTGTACGTTTTTTTTTTATTTTTCATAGTTTTTCCCCAGCAGATTTGTTTTTCAATTGAATTGTACAGATTATGGGTCACATTAAAGGTGGAAAAAGTTTTGAAATTATTTATTGTGGTGTCATTTTTTTATATCACAAAAACCTAGCATTTTAACAGGGGTGTGTAAACATTTTATATCCACTGTATGTATCCCAGACACTATACGGTCTCTGGAACAGGCTCCCCCATCTGTGTGAAGCAGAGTTCCTCCTTAACCCAATTCAAGTGAAACTTAGACAACTGGATGGGGAATATGAAATTCATCCCTGGTTTGGCACCTATGTCTCTAATGGACATAAGCAACCTGTAAATGGTTCATCTCCCAGGCCCCTGCTTGTAAATGTTTCATCTCCAAAGACCCTGCTTACACTTAACAAGGGTGCCAGAATTTGACAGAGATTTGGGATGCACAGCTAGGCTTAAAAAGGCCCTTGCAGTCGTTACCCTACTAAACACCTATGAACCTATGAGTCAGTGGTACAAAAAAACAGAAAAACCCTAGAACTACCCCTGATGGCTGTTTAAATGATGGCCTCTCATGTTCAGCCTTCACCCCACTGATGGGATACGAATGGGTCGACTGACCAGAAAGGGGCTGATAAGACAGCAGCGTTAAAAGAACAAAGCAACTGATGCAGTCTCTCTATGCTCACGATTTTTTAACAATCTTAATCCAAAGCATCATTTTTGTTTACAGCATTTCTAGGTATAAACAAATAACATCAAAAAATGAAAATTATATAATCTATCCATATCAAGTTTTTGCACATAGATAGGGACAAATTGGTAGCAGTGACAGGCTTAACTTTCCTCAGCTGTATGATCATTGCAGATGGTGAGTGTAGCAAAGAACTTAAAATTTTTTTTTTTTTTTGAGAAAGAAAACTATGGTAAATCTGGCTACAGTTTTAAAGTACAAAGATATCATGTTATCAGCAAAGGTCCATATATTTTTTAAAGCTATTATTTTCCCAGTAGTAGTATATGGCTGTGAAAGTTAGGCAGTAAGTAACATTATGCTCCAGAATAAATGATGCTTTTAATTCTTGATGTTGCAGAAAAAACCTATTAGATTTCCATTGCCTGCAAGAAGTTTAAACCAGTCAATAGTTAAGGAAAAAAATCAAGGGTGTTCAAAGCCTAATAGTAAAACAAACTCAAATGTTATGGACGCAAAATGCAAAAGAGAGGATTCACCTAAGAAGACTTAAGGACAACTGTAGAAGGCAGTATCACAGACTACATTGGATGGAAAGAATACAATGATATAATGAATATGAATTAGCAAAAACTTATAGACAGACAGGCCTGGTGTTCTACAAGTCCATGAGGTCAAGAAGAATAGAATCTGATTTGACCAAATGATTAAACAACAATAATACTAGTTTGTTCCTTCCTCTTCCTCCCACACACCATATTAGTCAAAAATAACTTCTTCCTGCTTTGCTCTGCAGCAAAATCAGCTGCTGAGATATTTAAATACACACACACACACACACACACACACACACACACACACATTCACACACCACTTACCCATATGTTT
This sequence comes from Protopterus annectens, assembly GCF_019279795.1. Taxonomy (NCBI): domain Eukaryota; kingdom Metazoa; phylum Chordata; order Ceratodontiformes; family Protopteridae; genus Protopterus; species Protopterus annectens. Next base: position 699,239,857 of record NC_056734.1, on the reverse strand, counting down.
CATTTGCTTTCTCGAACTTCCCCAGTGTATTTTGTGGAAGGATGGCATACTGTTCATGTAGCAGCAACTCAGTCAACAGCTTTTCTAGTTTCAGGTGTCTAAGCATAGAAATCCAACAACTTTGACAGATATCTTAAGTCATGCGTAATTTTTTTCCAACGCAACACTGATTTGTTTTACATTCAGCCTTATCACAATTTCAGCAGCATTACAACTCCACAGTTGGGCCTAATTCACTTGGTCAGTTTTGATTTTCCATTATGTTTTCCAAAATTGTGTCATCTTTATTTTTAACCACTTCCAAAGCCGTCATGTTGTTGGTAAGCCTTAATGCACTAAAATAATCAAAATTGCTTCAAAAAAAATAGTTAACTACAGCAAGTAATTTAAATTATAGCAAGCAGACTCGCAAGAAAAAACATCCAACTGCCAGAAGCACCTATGGATTCTCATTCCATCAGGCTTTATTTTTGAGGTAATTTTAATTACCAATCAACCACAGAGATAACAAACACTATAGTTTGCTTGGTTTTGCTTGTTAAGTGCATGTTACTGACTGGAAATAAAAGTGATCAAAAACTATGGTAATTACATGTCAATGTATCTTCGTTTCTTATGTATTTCATTATATTCACCTTACCTAATTAAGTTAAAAGTTGCAAAGTCAACACTGCTGTATGCTTTTGCAAACGTCTGCAGCTACACACCTTTTACTATTACCCATGTTCTCTGCTTTTCTTATTTTTGCCCTTTACCCCTTCCTAGTCCACCAACTGGCTAGGTCCGAGTGGCATACAGTGTACCTCTGTAATGAAGATTATATTGTTTGTATTCACAACTATGTGGTGCTGCCTGTATTCATTTTTATCAAAGTAACAAAAAATGATAAAGCTGTAGAAAAATGGAAAAAAATGAAAAACATTACAAATACAGGTTTAACTACTTAGGGGGAAAGTATCACAATAAAATAATTAATATTTTTTTCCTTTCAGGATATTCCTGGAGTGGGACACAAGTACATTCTACAGTGTTCAATGAAGGATATGGTTAACGAAGTAAGTTGAAGTCAAAAACATCATTTATGTGTGCTTTTCTTGTTAGTGTAGCAAACTGCATTATAATTTGAAGCCAGTAAACTTTGTTTCATAACTCAATGTTGTATAAGTTGATGTCAAAAATAATTTATTTGTGCTGTTCTTGTTAGTGTAGCCAACTGCATTACAGTATGAAACTAGTAAACTTTGTTTTATGACTCACTATTGTGTAAGAGGAGTAAAATAACAGGATAGTCTGTCAAAACAGAAGCAATTTGTGCAAGCATGAAACAAGTGACACAAAACTAGACAGAGCCCAATTCCCAAAAAGAAAACAAGGGAAAGTGAACAGGGAGATATGCACATGGTAATGTATCTAAATCCATCTCCATACACAGGAAAACATTTAGAAATTAGAATCTCACAACAAACTCTTGCACAAATCATTGCCACTTTGCCAATCAAGATACTCTCATTGCCTGTTTTAGGGTAGCCACCATAACCCTTGGGAGCACCTGAGATATACCATACATGACTGTTTCTAGAAGAGCAAAGCTTATGCAAATATCACAGTTGTTATCCATTACTGGTCTTCTGTGTCAGGAAGCAAAAAAATTGTCAACAATCAGGATAGAAATGTTTGTACATCAAATTTCTTGGAATTTAAAATGCTGCTCATTCTGGAGGAGGACAGTGAATGCCTAAACATAAGAGTCACACTCAAAACATACCCACTAGCTGATTAAGTCCTAGAAGTACTGAGAATGACTAGTGACGCCAAGTGTAGGAGGGATGGCTGGGGGAGGGGGGGTAGGAGTAAAATCACCAATGCAAATTTACATACCCCAACGCTAGGGTTTTGTTGTGGGGTAGGGAATGAGATAGTGGCACTCAGTCTTCTGTAACATTGTCACTCTGTACTGTAGGTGTATAGCCTACAGCTAGGGGCTGGGGATATGCATGTGGCACTGCTAAGATGTATTGTGCATGAAGGGGACAAGTGCATGTTGGCAAGCAGGTACCTGAAGGAAAGGAAGAAGGTGTGGCAGGCCCTGCTGAATGCGAGTGCACACGTCAGCCATCAGGGAAGGGAATTAGGGTATAAAAGTAGAAAAATCTTGACCTGCCACAGATGGCACTGTACCAGCACCAGTGCTTGACTTTCACCCTGGATTGGGGAAATGAACAAATCAGAGAGTCTGGGAATAAGTGCTTTGATGGCCAATGGGTACTGGGAAAGAACATATACAAAAAGCACAAATGTACCCATTTTGGTAAACAGTCATTACTCTAGCCACATCTGTTAGACAGAGCGTCATCTGTAGCTTACAGACCACACCCCTTTAGCCCAAGTCACTGGTCTCTAATATTACTTTTAAGAGTATTTTTTTTAAGAAACAACTATGTGATAGCACACAATATATTTCAGGATCTCACAGTCAGAGTGATGCTTCAAAGTTATACAGATGCCAGAATTTCAGACACACCTGTTTTTTGCCTAAATGTCCCTCTACTACTACAAAGCAAAACAGTGTCTCTGGAAATGTCTTTGAGCATCAGGAAATCATTTGTCTCAGAAAACCATGGATGCACAGCAGTGTGTAATTTGAAACAGACTGGACTTTACCAGATACTGAGTTCTAGACCCCAGGAATCAAGGAAAATAACTCCAGTAATCTCTGTGCTCACAGAAGTCCAATAAATTAATGGTAGCTCTTCCTTTTCCAGCATTTTTGTTCAGGACTCTTACATTAGAAGTTCAAAGAAAATGTATTTTTATGCAGTACCAAAGGGCAGCAGCTTGAGGTGGTAAATAAATTACAGCAGTGGCCTGTGTGATTTCTAGCTATTCTCAGGACAAAAGCAGCTGTAGATATTCAGATGAGTTACAGATTTTTACCTGCATGAATTCACTCTGAAAAGGGTATAAATGATGCTTTCAAGTGAGGGAGGTAACATTACTGTGGAATGAAGAGTTCTTGACTAAAGGACCCAGTGCCAGTTTCAGTTCTGTATATGTTGAAGTCTTTCATATATGCTAGAAATCAGAATGGAAGTGATAGAAGCCTGAAAAACACACCTGAAGTGTAGGCTAGTCTATCAACAATTGATGTTGGTCTCTCCATCCATTTATCCATTGCTGTTAAGTTGCATCAGACACCTATAGCGATCCTATGAACAGCAGTTGCCATCCATAAAGTTTACCTATGCAATTAGGAAGGCATTTCTTTTACCAAGTCTTTCTTCTCTACCACTCACACTCACACATTGGACAATTTACAGTCACCAGTCCACATGTCTTTTGGATGTGGAAGAAAACCAGAGAACCTGGAGAAATTCACCTGAACACGGGGAGGAAGCAGGGTCCACACAGAAGGTACCATTGCAGAGAACTAAACCATTGAACCTCTTGCCAACAGGTGACACTCACTGCACCACGATGCCACCTAATCCTGATCGAGGTCTTGTTCAATTATTCAGGTGACCAAAATTTGCCAGAGTCGAAATGGATGTTCTAATGGTTAGAAGATAACAAAATACTCCTACAACAGCCAAGAGCACTGATGTGGCTTTCAGTACGACACTGACATCAGTGAGTAACATTACAGAAAAGACCAAAGTAGCAGCTGATAAAAAGTACGAAAAGGACAGGATGACAAGTGTGTCTTAACTAAGAAAGAATGCAGATGGTGCTTCATTCAGCCCCTCCTCCCATTCTATACTATGACATGAAGTCTGCTCAACTAGGAAAGATGGAAAAAAAATCTAGTCCTTTGAGGAGCTAAAGTTAAAACAATTAATGTTAATGTATTCTGTAGTTCACCAGACTATGTAAAGCCAAAAGAGACTGGATGGTTCCAAACATGCCTCTTCCTTTTTAAGGGAGGGGCTTACTGCTCAAAACTCTACAATATTACTAGCTGATAAAACAGAATCTTATTCATTATTACATATTCCAGGACAGACAACAGTTCCTTGAGAACAATGGCAGGAAATTAAAAATGTTAACATTTGAGAAAAGCTGTCAGTGTCTCTCTACCCAGCCTGAAATTCAAATAACTTATGTTAACTGCTTTAGCCATGACAGCAGCAACCCAAAACAGAGGTCTCCTTTATAAACCAGAGCCTCCTTCATAGGCAGTACAGTGACTCAGTGGATGTTCTTCGTGTTTCACTGTTGCAGGCATCACATTTGGGTTATCTGCTTGCAGTAGCCCTCAGTCGGCCTGATTATCAAAGTCTTTGGTCCTGCATCAGATGCTGTCTCATCTTCCATGACGTCAGGTAGTCAGGGGTATAAAACATGCAGCCAACGCCATTACATAGGTCTTTCTTGCCGTGCGGTGCCTGAAGCAGAAGCAGTTCGCAAGTGCCGGTTGGCCGACTCCTGAAATTTTCATTTTCGAGTTTCAGAACCAAAGTCTTCAACTTAGCCAAGTACCCCGTTGGGAAACCTTTTTCTTGCTCTAAACCAACATCAGTAAAAGTTAACAATTGTATTTCTTGTGGAAAGCAAATACCTCAAAGATTTTCATTCATACTGCATTCCTTGCCTAGGCCCAGACCACAACGTACCTCGATGTCTGTTTTGTACCTTATTCAAACCTCGAACTATTCGTCTGTTTATTTACGCTTCTAAATATTTTGGTACTCGGTTCAATTATCCAGAAATGGCTTTGGTAAGCCACACAACATTCTGAAAAAATGCAAAGATAAAGACAGAGACAGACAGCATAGGTCCAAAGCTGCCGACAACGCTTCTCCTACGCTAGTTGCCAGTTCGCCGGTACTCAGTGAGGCACTTTTGCAGCCCGATACCCACTACTTCAGATTCGCAGGCCTGTACTGAGACCCATTCGGAGTCTGGTATGCCGCAAGATGCTTTTTCGACTGAGGAACCTGCGGATGTCTCTATCTTGGATGGGTCCGGAGCCGCTGTGCAGGCACCGGCTTCTGAGGGTGTATTCAGGCCTACTGACTTGCATATTAAACCGACGCCATCTTCCTCAAGGCCTAAAACTCAATCCATGCCTAGAAAACCGACGCCCAGACAGTATGGTCAGGCCCCTATGCCTAAAAAACAAATACGAATGGCTGAAGACCTTATTACTCTAATCAGGGGAAGCCACCCTTCCCCCTCTAAGAGACCTAGGATGGATTTTCCTTCTGATTTTTCTGATCAGGACTCTGGAATTTCTGTTTCCTCTGATGAACAGGATTTACCATTATCTACCTATGAGGATTCTGATGCAGAGGACTCCATTCCCTCTGCTTCCCCTCCAGAGGATTTTTCTTTTGGTGAAACCTGGCATACTCTTTAGGGAGCATTTTTGCTGGGAGAGCCAGAATTACTACTGACTCCAAAAAGAGGCTTAGGGATTTCTTACTCCTGCCCCAACACATGCCTTTGGCCATCCCTCCTGTACAGGACATTGTTGATGATGCCTTCTCGGAATCTAGCTTGGCCCCTGACTCTTTACCTCCTGCTCCCAGAAAACCTGATAGATATTACAGGGTTCCTGACTCTCACAAGTTCCTCTTTAAAAATCTTACTGCAGATCCTGAGACTATTTCACAGGGACCCAAGGGCATTAAGGCTACTACTGCCAAAAATCTTACCCCCTCTGATAGAGATTCCAGGGTGCTGGATAGATGGGTAAGAAGGTATACAGTTCTGCAACCTTGGCTATTAGGGCCTTAAACTGCCAGTTTCATATGTTAAAGTATCAGCAGCATATCACTGGATTGCTTAAACAGAAAATGAGGTTGATTCCTGACTGTGCTGAAAACAGAGATTTACAGGATTTAATGTATTCTGCTGAACAAGTTGGAAAACATACTTTGCAATGTGGTTTTGAGACTTTAGAGGTATCTTGCAGGGCTGCTGTCACTGGGTTTGTACTTAGAAGGCATGCTTGGCTTAAGGAGCAATCTTTGCCAGATCATGTTAAAGCTAAATTGCTGGATGCTCCCTTAAACCAAGACCACCTGTTTGGCAACAAAGCAGAAGTACTTAAAAAGATGGAAGAAAAAGCTAAATCTATACAAACTGTTAAAGATTTCCTGCGAGTACAGCCTCCCAGATTCAGTAGGCATTGGACCTCTAAGAAATGGTCCTTTCCTGCCTCTTCCAGGCCTTCTCAGTCCAAACCCAGAACCAGCAGAACACCCAGGCTTCAGTCCCAAGGTATTCACAGGACTAAACACAAAGGGAGCCAGCACCTTGGGAGCGTGAAGATTTATTAAGAGAACCAGACCAGTTTCAGCTTACATCAGTGGTACATAACAAAGCAGTACGACAACTGCAATATATACTCAGTGTCATTAAAGACCAATGACATCATTTCCTGTCTAAGGAAAAACTGGTCTAATACTAAATAATGAATACAAAAAACAATACAAACAACAATAGATTCTATACATATTTACTATTTTTCTTTTGTTCTTTTTTTCTTCTCATTATTTTACTACTGTCTTCTTGGGACAAACCCAAGAATTGTTAATGGATTCATAAATAGTATCAAGACCCATGAAGAGAAAGGAAAACCCTACAGTTTATAATTTAATCCAGGTTGGACTTCTCAGTCCAAACCCAGAACCAGCAGAAAACCCAGGCTTCAGTCCCGAAATATTCACAGGACTAAGCAGTGGGGGGCTCAAACTTCCAAAACAGGAAGTAGTAAGACTCCCCCCATGGTAAACTGTCTTAATGACTTAACTTTAAACCTTCCAAGCCCTGCACAACTGAATGCTCCTTTAGGGGGAAAGATTGCCCTGCAGGCAAAAAATTGGGAATTCATTACTCAGGACAAATGGGTTTTAAATATAGTTTTCCAAGGAAACAGATTCCACTTCCACTACTTATCAACCCCAAACGGTTGGCCAGATCTACCCCCAAATCAGTGGGCAGAGGCTCAAAAGCAAGTTCTCTCTCTTTTAAGCATCAGGACTATTCAACCTGTCCCAAAAGAAGAATGGGGACAAGGTTTCTACTCAAGACTTTTTCTGGTACCCAGAAAAGACCATTCCTGGCTTCCTATCCTGGGTTTATCTATACTAAACACATTTTTGGTGATCCCAAAATTCAAGATGCTAACTCTCCATCAGCTGCTTCCTATGCTAGGCAAAGATGCCTGGTTGGCAACACTGGATTTAAAGGAAGCTTACCTGCACATCCCAATAAGGGAATCTTGCAGTAGATACCTACACTTCAAAGCAGGCTACATGCACTATCAGTTCTCTGCACTGCCCTTTGGCTTATCTACTGCGCCCAGGGTATTCACAAGGTGCCTAGCTCCACTCATTGCATTTTGCAGATAAAGAAATATTCAAATGTATCCATACCTGGACAATTGTCTAATTCAGGCAGAAAGCCAAGACATACTATTAAATCATTTGTAAGGAAATTGTTAACTTCTCTGGGGTACACCATAAATGAAAAGAAATCTCATCTTGCACCCTGCCACCAAATTATACTCATGGGAGCAAGCTTGAATACAACTTCGCAGATGGCCTACCTTATGCCAGCGAAACAAGTTTATTTGACAGCCTACTTCAAATACTGCAAGCCCTGGGGTTCATGGCCTCCTGCATTCTACTAATTCCATATACAAGACTGCATATGAGGAAACTACAGTGGTATCTAAAAAAGCCTATGGTGTCAACATTCTCAAGATCTAGAATCAATGATTCCTATCATACCTTGTCTACAGATCGAGTTCCTTTGGTGGGCAGAGGCCTGCCACCAAAACAAGGGACTGCCATTCACTCTACCCTAACAACAGACGCATCAGACTATGCATGGGTGGCTCACTTGGCAGGGAAGAGCTTTCAGGGCAAACGGAACCCAAGTCAAATGCACCTGCATATCAATCAAAAAGAAATGTTAGCTGTACAGAATGCTCTGACAACCTTCAAGGACCATATTCTTCCAAGAAAATTGTTGGTAAAAATGGACAACACCACTGTTATGTGGTACATAAACCAGCAGGGGGGGGAACCCACTCATATCCTCTCTGCAGACTAGCCATGGCTCTGTGGAACACAGCATTGAGCTACCAAGTCCACCTACAGGCTCAATTCCTGCTAGGCAAGCTAAATACACTGACAGACGACCTAAGCAGAAATCTCATGGACCCATACGAGTGGAAACTGGAACTAAAGATATTCAACATGTTGAGAAACAAATGGGGGAGCCCAGAGATAGACCTGTTTGCCTCCCCCAGAACTACCAATTGGACAAATTCTGCACAAGGACTCCCCATAAACAAGCTTGGAAAGTGAATGCCCTGTCCTTCACCTGGAAAAACCTATCAGTTTATGCTTTTCCGCCTCTGCCTCTCCTCTCCAAGGTACTACTAAAGATCAAACAGGACAAACCAAGGACAACACTGATTGCACCAGACTAGCCATGCCAACACTGGTACCCCCCCCTCTTGTGAAATGTGTCACTGCTGGCACCATAGTACCTACCTCAGACTCCTGCCCTGCTGTCCCAGCAGGAGGGCCAGATTCCTCACCCACAGCTTCAAACCCTGAATCTGGCAACCTGGTTAATTACCTGATCTCCCCTTTACCATCCCTCAGTAAGCAAGTGATGGATGTCATTTTGGAAGCAAGGAGGCCTAGTACTAGAAAATCTTATGCTGAAAAATAGAAAAGATTCTGTTCCTGGAGCCAAACTCAAGGGATGGGCACAGCAGTGCCCAATTTACCTCAGGTTCTTCAATACTTAACTGAGATGCTTCACAAGGGCCTTTCCTTTTCCTCCATCAAAATTCAGGCCTCAGCCATTTCAGCACATTACGATACAGATCCACCCCACCCCCCTTCTCCCATCCACTGCTGAAGCAGTTCCTCAGAGGGGCCAAAAACTTACGGCCACCCAGGAGAGCCCTTACTAAAGCCTGGGACCTTAACTTTGTACTGGAAAAGCTCACTTAACCTCCCTTTGAGCCAGCTGCAAATGCAGAGTTGAAATTCCTTTATTGGAAAACAGCCTTCCTTCTAGCCATAACGTCAGCAAGAAGGGTGTCTGAATTACAGGCTCTCATGGCAGTGGAGCCTTTCATCATCTTTCACATGGACAGGGTGTCCCTCAGGACCAATCCCTCCTTCATGCCCAAGGTGGTATCCAGTGTGGCCCTTAATCAGTCCATTCATTTGCCAACCTTCTTTTCTAATCCACAGAACAAAGGGGAACTGATACTGCACTCCTTGGATGTGCACAGACAACTTAGATTTTACTTGGCCAGGACTAAACCTCTCAGGAAATCTGAACAGCTGCTGGTTGCATTTGCTGCAGGGGCAGAGGGGAAGGCCATTTCAAAGCAAACCATTTCTAAGGGGATAGGCCACTACATTAATTTCTGCTATAAGCACCATGGTAAACCTACCCCACAGGGGATAAGACCACATTCAACCAGGACTGCATCTACGTCTACAGCCCTTCTCAGAGGTGTCCCTACCAGGGACATCCTAGATGCTACCTGGAGTTCTCTACATACCTTTACCAAACATTACCACTTGCCAATTTTTTCTAAATCCAGAGCTGGGTTTGCCACTGCTGTCTTGCAGGGCCTTATCGCTGGTCCTAATGCTATCTAATTAAATCCTCCCATCCTTAGCTTTGGGAATCTACCCAAATGTGATGACTGCAACAGTGAAACATGAAGAGCATAGTGCAATTGTGTACACTTACCATAAATGTAGATGTTCGAGTGTATTTACTGTTGCAGTCCTGGTTATCCTCCCCTCCAGCCCCCTGACTTCCATTGACTATACCTCTTTTCTTGTTTATTATGCTTAAAGCTTTTTGGTGTATTTGCTTTTTTGTTGGAGGTGGAACCTTGTATATAATTGCTTCCCATTATGGGGGCACCTGACATCTGGGGCAAGAAAAACTGATGTAATGGCATCGGCTGCATGCTTTACACCCCTGACGTCATGGAAGATGAGACCGCATCCGACGCAGGACCCAAAACTTTGATAATCAGACCGACTGAGTGCTACTGCAAACAGATAACTCAAATGTGAAGACTGCGATAGTGAATACACTCGAACATCTACATTTATGGTAAGTGTACACAACTGTACTTTTTCCATCCCACTGTTACAGGGGCTAGGTTTCAGTCCTGATATCAGGTCACGGTGCAGAGTTAGCATTTTCCCAAATTCTGTGTGGAGTTTCCTTCCATACTGCAGCTTCATTCTACCTTGCAAATATATACTCCCTCTAACGTGTCCACATGAGCACGCGTGCACACACACACACATATATATATATATATATATATATATATATATATATATATATATATATATATATACATACACACACACACACACACACACACACACACACACACACACACACACACACACACACACACACACACAAACACCTACATAAAAATGTAAAAACGAGAGGTATAACAGTTAAAGTGCAGAGTGAAATTAAATAAAGTAAAAAACAGAATGGAATGTTCCCCAAGACTTGTAGGATAAAATATATTTATAAACACATACACAGAAAAATAAACAAAATGAAATGCTACCTAAAGTCATGCATTCATGTACTTGGGCATTATATAAAATGTTTTACTAGCTCTCACCATATGAAGACAATACTTAACCCATAGGTATGACTGATACATTTTTGTGGTTATTCCTTGAAGCTTTCAAAGAAAAAAGTACAACTTGATACCAGCTATACCGGGTCACACATCATCCAAAAGAATGCAAACAAGTATGTTGGCATCAGACACTAAGCATCGGCACAAAAAAGAAATCACAGATACAGACAGCAAACATATGGAATACATACAGTAAAAAGTTAAAAAGACCCACTATCTGGCAGATATTTTTGTAATAAATGCCATACAGTTTATTTTCAAAATGCACTACTTAGTAAGGGAACTGGTATCCAATGCAAATCCTTAGTTGAGGAAAAAATGCCAGTACATCTCTTTCATTAGACACAACAGGTAGAAGAACTGGAAGCCTTCTTCCTCAGTGAAGGATATAAGCATAGGCTGAAAAATAGTTCAGAACACAACAAGAAATAATTACAAGGGAAACAACTGTAAAAGCTTACAGGGGGAAATGGCTTTAATGCCACCATTGCAAAAAAAGAAATGGAACCAGAAGTCTGTACAGACGTGTGAAATAGGGGACATTTTTTATGGTATACATTGAAGCAGCTATGAAAGGGCAGGGTTTCTGAACCTCTTCTGCCACTGTACTGACACTAATAAAAATACATTTCACTTTAAATCCCTAAGACAGAAGATGTGATGGTACTGTAATGACAATAAGAGGAGCTTAAACTAAACCACATGCTAAACAGAAATCATAAAAAGAAACTACTGCACTACATTTGTGGTGCAGGAGGTTGGCCTAATGGTTAAAGAGTTTGCCTTATATCACAAGGGATAATTGGCTACGCTTAAAATGGCTCGCAAGGGCAGTTAGCTTAGTACTAATCTAAGATTTTTTTTCAGTGCAAGAAAAGATGAAAATTCAAGCAAATCATATCAAAGTTCTAGTCAGGTAGCAGAACTGCAACTGCACAAATGGTGAACATTCTTAGTGTAAATCTTTTGAATCAGTAGGTAAAATAGTTTAGAAAATGGAAACAATATTAAAGAAATTAAAGTATTTTGACAATTTTCACTTTTATGTAAATTGTACAGGTATCCAAATGTTTACTCTCAATAGCAGAAGCTAAATCTGAAGTGAGCCACTTTGGGTTAATAAAAATAAACAAATCAAAGTGATTGGTTTAACTGTTTTCAAAATGTTAATCATGTACAGTTTCAGTGTATTATGAATATGTATGGCTACTTTCTCCGTTTCATTTTGGAGTTTTTCCTAGTATAACCAGATAGTGCTGCTGGGCACCCTGGGCTGAGTCTTAAAAAGGTCTATGTGGAATCAGTGCTCTATCCCAGCTGAAAAATCCTTGTCTCACTAACTTTAGTGCGGTGTCAGCATCCTGTGAGCTTCCAAGTCAAATCACTGTTTTACTAAATTCAGACGTATAACTAAGGGGGCATTCTTTGGGATGTACAGAAAAACAAAATCACTTTAATATGCAATAATGCTTATACTCTGGTCATTATAAGGAATTAAACATATCCCAGGGTTTTTGTGAAACACAATATTGCAGATACTGTTTCCTGTTCTGAACTAAAGGAAGTTTGCTTGTTCACACTGCAATCTTATTTTTTTTGCAAGGACTTACCTATAATATGTTAGATGCTATTATTACTTTTTATTTAAACATAACATTTTCACTTTTGGATGCCTTTTGTTTTTATAAGTGAAATTATAAAAAGGGCAATGAAAAATGTAGTGGCTAAGTATTTCTTGGATTCACTGCTCATTTATTTTAACTTTAGTGTTTTAAATGTATTTTTTATTGCCCTTATTGTGTCGTTTTCATTTGGAGTGGGTTTTAGTTGTTTGGTTGATTTTTAAGGAGTCTGTGTTGTGGAAACATCATAGCTCGCATTAATCCAAGTATTTGTTGTGTTCGGATGCTTGATATTCCCCTCTACTGCAGATGTGAGACGGGGTAATTTTTATAACAGCTTTATGAGGTTTTAACAGCTCTTGAATTTTAGTCTTACAGCTAATGAAGGTGCTTCATTTCATATGGGCATTTTCTATTTCTATTGTTCTAAGTTTGGTGTTTTTTCTACAACTCAACCCTTAAAAAATGTTGGGGACAGAACAAAAACCCTAATGAACAGCTAACCATTGACAATCACAGGTACTGCTTTAGGAAAAGTTCATTACCATGATAGTGACACAACTTCATATTCCATAAATGTAAGCGGCTAGCAGAGTGTCTTTATGGGATAACGCAATGAGCTGCAAATAAAATATATTCTCAGTAGAGCTTAATTCCCAAAGCAGGCACGTGTAAAGAGCGACTCTGAGCAAGTCAGTTAAACAGAGTACTACTACTAAATAATCTCTTCAGAGACATTCGTGCCTACTAGGTCAGGCCTGATAACCAATAAAATGAAAAAGATCATCAATTCACTGGATGACCCAAGCAGTGGTGTCCTTAAAGAAAAAGGGGAGCAAAGTCAAACTTTCCCAAAGCAAAGGCAGCTAGAGCAGAGGATTCTGCATTTTGTACTTGCAGTGAATGTTGAGTCTCTTGTGGCATCTAGGGGAATAACGTGGTGATATCAGTGCAATAAGTGACACTTTTATGCATTAAATATCCAATGCTTACGATATAAAGTTAATGGCAGCATTACATAGCAATTCTTCATTAAGTTTTGCTGACAACTGGGGAAACCTTAGAAATCCCCTCCCCAAAGGAGCTAAAATGTTGCACTTCTATTCCCACCATATTCCCATACTTACACTCCTTAGTCTAGGTTATACATGTTCATAACAGTAAAGAAACATTTCACAATTTAAAGTTATTTCAGAAGTCATGTCAGTATTACATATAAACCTTTTTAAGAAACATCCTTGCTCTTACTTAACACACCAGAGGTGCTGACATCCATGATCTGATCTGGTCCTCACAAACATGGGAAAACTCTGCACCCCCCCCCCCCCCATCCACACCCCAGGTTGTACCATAAAGCTGTCTCCACTGAAATAAAAAAAAAACCCAGAACTTTCAGGAATTATACTAAGGCAAACTTCCAACTATGAAGTGACAAAATTACAAGCCCCTCCCAAACCCTGAGAACACTGCTGCCTATGCAGAACTGTTCATGGAAATCCTGTACAATCATGTTCAGGGCTGCATAGAGGCAACTGTACCTATCTGGAATAAGCACAGAATAAACTCAAAAAATAAGCCACCCTGCTGGAATCCCAATATCAATAGCTTGTAAAACAAAAAGAAGAAAATCATGGCAAAAATTAACAAGTGCGATACCCTGCAACATAAAAACTCCCTCATCAATCTAAACAAGTAACTCAGAGGCTAATCAAGTCTACCAAGCCAAATTTAAGGTAAAAATAGCTTTTCAGGCCAAGAACAATTAAAGGGCATTCTTCAGCTATGTCTACAACCTCAAAGACAATAAACAACAATGTGCTTAACTAACTGTAAATGGAGCCACCTACACTGACCAAGAAGATAAAGCAATCTACTATTCAACAAATTTAGCTGCAATTTAACACCGTTCTCTCCCCGCAGACATCCCTCAGGAAATATCCCCAACCATAACTCTCCAACTATCACTAGGGAACAGGTGCTCAATGCATTCTCCAAGGCCAAGAACACTGCATCAATGGGCCCTGATAATATCCCAATATGCTTCCTTAATAGCATGAAAGATGCCTTATCAGGACCACCACTTGAATCACTGTTTAAATCACAGCCTTCAGACAGGCTTCATGCCAAGGAAATACAGGACTGCAACTGTCATCCCTCTTTGCAATGGTGGGCCATCCAAGGACCCAGGTAACTACAGACCCATATGTCTGACTAGTCTCACGTGCAAAGCCACACAGAGAACTATCATGGCATTGATAAACAATGATATAGGAAACCATCATACACTGGATCCAACCCAGTTTGGTTTTGTCAAGTTATGCCTACTCAACCTGGTGGACTTTGAGAAGCCTACCAAAGCAACAGAGAAGGGCAAAATGGGGCATACTGCCTACCTTGACTTGTCCAAAGCATCTGATGCAGTACCCCACATTAGCATTGTAAACGAACTCATGGAATTCAGTATAAATTTTACATCACTCGCTGGATAGCCAGATGGAACACAAATAGGACCCCAGAAGTTAGGGATAGGGGAGCAAACCTCCACAAAGAGATCATTCACTAGTGGAGTCCCTCAAGGCTTGGTACTGGGGCCTCTCCTTTTTGACATTTACTCTCTGAAGTCAAAGTCAACATCAAGGGCCTCTGGCTGACCAAGTCTGCAAACAACAGAAAACTAGGCACAGTCACAGAATCTCCCAATGACACAAATACCATCCAAGATGACCTGATACAGAGTAATAAATGGTGCCAGATCCATGATCTAAAACTCAATGCTAGGAAATGTAGAACAGTATCCTTTGGGAAGACGACAACTCCTGGGAACTAACACAATGATAATACACCCCTAAGAGTAGGCCCAGTGGTCAGGGATTTGGGAACACATGTAGACACAGTAGCATGGCCTTTGATCATCATGTTTTTATTTTACTAAGGAAAATCATTATATACTGTGCAAGTTATAAGCAAGGGTATGGCATCTATGTCCACAGATGTCATTGTTCTGCTGTACTTATCAGATCAATCATTGAGTACAACGCTGGCAAATACAACAACTGGAGTGTTCACAAAGGTTTCTCACAAAAAAGAAAACATGCTCTAAACATGTCCTACATAGACAAACTCAAAACCCTATCTCTGTACTCGGTCTTCTACAGATTGCTGAGAGGTGATATTTGCCTGGCCTAAAAAATCCTCTGGTTCTGCTCTGATGGACCTGGAGCACATCAGCAAAACAAACAGCATCAGAATTACATAATCTAGGAATCTAAATCTAATCCACACCATAAATAGGACATGTTGAAGGGACAGATGTGTCTCAGAGACCACCCCTTCTCTGGAACAGGCTTCTCAACTACGTGAAGCAGAGTTCTTCCCTAACACAATTCAAGCGTAACTTTGACCAGTGGACTGGGAATCAGAAATATACACCTGGTTTGGCATCGATGTCTCTAGTAGACAGAGACAGCCTATAAATGCTGGAACACCTATGCCTAAACCTACATGTTGTTTTTCTTTCGGCTTTTCCCAGTTAGGGTTCGCCACAGCGGAACTCCCATCCGTTAATGATTGGCAGTAGATTTTTACTGTGCCGAGGTGCCAGCTCGACGCCCAACCTTCAACGAAGGTACGCCCATTTACGCATGTCTTTCAAACGCCACTCGACTGCAGGGAGGACATGCAGAATCCACACAGAAGGTGCTCCAGCCAAGAATCGAACGGGACAACCTCTTGCTGTGAGGCGACAATGCTACCGCTGAACCACCAAATAGTCCCATGCAGTTATTAGCCTAGTAATTACTTATGAGCCTATAAAATGACTATGTAACAAGCTGATCTGTGACAGAGAGAGCTGCTGCTGACAGTGAACTATGGATTTCCTCTTCTGTAGGCCTCTAAATTTGCTATTTCTTTTTTTCATTTGTTCCCACACTCAAGAGATGCACATGCCTCTTGCTGATGGATGTCATGGCCTTATGCCCCAGGCAAGCACGGCATGCCCAGCTCCTATGCCCTTCATTTTGACCCTCACCCACTGAGTTATTACAACCTAAAACATAAAAATGTACAAGAATTTATAAATATAAATTTGCTTAACTGAATGGGAATGCCAGTACCAAAAAATGGATATAGAGCTGTCAGGAGTGCAACAAATATCCACTGCAGAGATCTCCCTCACAAATTAACTGAAATGGAAATGACTTCTCTGTTACACTTCACAATGAGAGACGTCTGCAGGGCGTTAACGTTTGAGAATCCCAACATAATTAAACCTCCTGCAAGGTTAATGTCAAGAAAGGTCAGAAGACAAACACCAAAGTGACAAAGAAAACCCAATTCTGAAGTCATGGTTTAAACTAATCTTTGGTGAAGGATGAACAAGTGACCAAAAAGGCAAGGGACAAATGACTGCAATAAAGGCATTCTGGAAGTAGACACATGGTGCGGCAACACTTCTAGAGAACTAGATGAATGCCCTTTGACATTAGCCTTTTCCAAAAGCACAAGACTGTTGGCAAAATAATATGCTCAGAATTCACTAGTTTGCTTAGCAAATGCACACTCCACAATCCCTGGAACAAAGCAGACGAAGCCCTATTCCCATTTTCCTGAACTGGGGAACACAGTGGCTTAGGAAGATTTCTTAATCACCTTTCTATGGTCCAGGATTCAATCCTGAACTCTTGTCTCTGCCTGTGTGGAGTTATGCATGTTTGCCCTGTGTCCCAACGTTTTTCCTCTCTAAATGCTCTGGTTTATTCACCTCATACAAAAATGTAATGGTTAGCTGGCTGCACTAAATTGTGTGTTTGCGAGTGCTTGTTCGGACACACACACATTTTCTCTGTATCTATTTATATAGATAAAGCAAAGAATTCTAATAAGAAACAATTTCATGAGGTGGAGACAAGTGTTGCCACAGCTGGAAGGGTATGAGATAGTGTTAGACATCTCACTGGCTTGTAATGAGACAGTTTCCTGCATTACCAGGTACCCGAATGCATACTCTTCTTAGCTATCAAACAGCATCAAGGAAACGGCATCATGTTTCTTATCATTGTGTTTTTGATAAGATGTGAAATCACAGGGGAAAGGGTGGAAGAATTACAGGAATCTTTCCAGCCACAGGAAACAAAATGCAATTATCATCAACTCTCCACTGTTCTGCTTAATTAAAAATAGGGAAGAACAGCAGTATCTCAAGAGGCAAAGAAGTTTGATCTCCAAAGTGCCTGACTCCCAAAAAAACTTCAACCAGAAAGGTGTGATGAGGGAATCCACCAGCACATTCATTCTTACCAGGATGCAAAGAACTACAAGAGTGATGCCTCTTTTATTTATAGCCCACTTCTGGTGTAAACCTCTTAGCACAAGAATCAGGGAAAAAGCCAAATATTCCGGAAGGGCAAAGGTCCAAAATCAGGGAAAGATTTTAAGAATTGCTCTTATAGAAACTTGCAGGAATAGCAAGTGTTCCATTAGCTTGCATTTTCTGAAGTATACAAAATCTGAAACTCATATAGCTGTCATTATTTACTGACTACAAGCCCCAACAATCTGCAAGAAAAACAAACATTTTATGAAGAACAGACAAAAAAATTTGAGGGAAAAATCAGGGACGGTTGAGAAATATTCTTCTAGACAAGTTACACATCCCCTTGCTACACAGGGAGTGATACTACATTAATTCCCCACTTGTTTACATACTACAGCAGGGATCATGTGAAGCAACAGAAAAGCAGAGGTTCTAGTCTCACCTCCCTCTCCACTGAGCTTTGAGGACAAAATATTGTTTGGTATTCTCCAGTTGTTTCATGTGGGGCCCATCTCCTGGTGGGAGAGATCCATTTCCCTGACTCATGAAGGTTCGGAGCTAACCTTCTCATCTTACTAGTGTAAATGTTGAGACTTTTGATGGGCTCTACTGCAAGAAGGAAGGGCCCACAATGAGGCTGATGAGGACAATCCATTTTTACAAAGTCTACTGACAAGATCTTGCATCAGTGGATCTTAGTGAATGGTGACTCTCCGGCCAATGACACCTCACTGTGCAGCGCAATACCCATATTTTCAGATATGCAAATGGCACCAGATGGAATGTGGCTGGCACACTCACCCAGCTAACATTGTCATGGCCCCCTGGACAATCCTCTCTGGACGGGGCTTAGAAAAGACTTCATGGAATCCCCCTATTACATGAAACCACAGAACAAATCAGACCAGGAACATTGCCATGGCGACCTCTCACAAGGGTCACCAAACAGTCTGGCAGCACAGGACAAACCAAAGAGAAGTATTTTGCACTAAAGTAATGCCCACTGAGAGCAAACCAAAAGAACATCACTTGTGGATCCCATAAACTGATGCCAGAATGTATCCATCATGTCTAGCAGACTCCATCCAAGTGCCATATGGCAGCAGTGGTTTGCATCTCCATGTCTCTGAATCCCAGGATGGGATGAAAATGACTAGTCTCCTTCAGAACTAAGAAGAAGCGACAGTAAAACAGCTGGCCTCTTTCAGAAGAAGGGAGTTTGCAGGCACTCTATGGAGTAGAATCCGGGCTAGTCCAAAGACCAGAGTTCTTAACACAGCTCTATGAATTGGCTGCCTGTAACCATACTGAACACCCATTGTTTCTTTGTAGCAGCATAAACCTGGATAGCCAGTGCCCGCTGCCCCCCCCCCCGAAATGACTGCAGTCAAGACTTCAAGAATGTGAATATTAGATTGGTGGAGTCATATTCCCAGGTCACCTGGATAGAACAGCTGGGGAGACATGACTGCTTGATGGCTGGGTATTGTCTTTATTTGTTACAGGGGGGCTTCTTCCTGGAATGCCAAGATCAATATGGAACCTCCTCATGGTGGTAAACTCCTACTTCCCATCAAAAGTCTTCCATCTAGTCAAGAAAGTCTTGCCTAAATAGGACTTTCTCTAAAAAGGATCATCCAGGATGACCTGCTTAAGCATATCCTTAAAATGAGAGAATTAACTATGTCACCTTAAACAGGCATATATCCGAGCCTGCTGTCATATCCATACCATTAACACAGTCAAAGCTGAAGTAAACCATGTGCAATCTGCTGTAGGAGCGAGTCTTAACCAGCTCTACTTTGTCTATGGAATCAGGTAAAGCAGAAAATATTTCCACAGCCTGTTCCAACAGGGAGGACTGGCACATGGACAGGTGAGACAGGCAGCTGTGGGTAAATGCTAAAACCATAACTGCAATCCTCACAACGATGACTTTACATTTACTGTGTCAGAATACATATTATGAATCAGGATGCACTGCCTCCAAGTACCCCTCCTACTTTTAGGTATAGTGACCTTAGAGTTAGAATATAGTTAGCATAAATTTGGGAAGGTTCAGCTCTCCACATTGCAGGATGCAAAATGCTTTATTGTTCTTTCAGAATTCATTGTTTGGGACTTGGAATCATGATTTATTTTGCAATGTACTGGGGATCACAGTGGCAGTCCTCACATTTATGAAAAACGGTCCTGGGTGGCAAAGGAAAACACCCTACCTTGTCTAGCCTTACAGACTCCTTATCATGTAGTGAGGTAGAACTGTATGATGCCTCTTGGATAGTGATGAACAACAGAGATCACATAGGAGTCAGCGTTTGGATACTTGCAAAAAAACAAAACAAAAAAAAACGCACTCCACACAGCTGGGAAGCTGCAGAGAGGATCTGTCTTCCTGGGAGAAGACAGAGTGGCATTCGTATGGTTCAGTATGGAAAAAACTGCATCCTTGAGAAAGGCTCCATGGATAAAATGATTCAGGGCTCCTCATCCTCCTCGTCTAGGTAGGTAATACAGAAATGTTTAAGTGGGATGGCAGAAGTCCACAAGCTATTCCAGTGAAGACTTCACAAGTCTCAAGATTTTCTCAAAGGAGGGGTAAACTTGGGAAGGGGGCTGCTGGGAGAAGTTGACACACTCTCCTTACCTATCTCAAACTAGGGGCCTTCTGGTCCTCCAAATCCAGTTCCACGCGCAGAGAAACTGAGGAAAGATGTACTCCAAGTGTGACTATGCCACATTCAGAAGAAGGAATAGTTTCTGTGGGCCCCATGAGGAGCCAAACTGGGCTAATCCAAAGACTTAAGAGCTTTAAGCTGCAGCTGTCTGTGACCACACTGAAATACCCACTGGTACTCTGTAACACAAGTCAGGTGATGAAGCACTAGGACCAGGGGAGTGGCAGTATTCTAGACACACCCACATACAGCCCAGCACTGGCATTAACCCATGTCCCCTGTGTGAGCACTCCTGTACCAGCATCCAGTAAAGAGGAGAAAATGCAGAAACTCAACCCTTTCACTTGGACAAGGAGAGCACACAGCTACCTCGCCAACTATGGGATTGGCTTACACCTCCAGGAGGATATGATTGAAGTTTTTCATCAGTATCTTTCTTTTCTTTGTTGCCACCCCCAATACATACACACACACACACACACACACACACACACACACAGGCACATGGGCACATTCCAGCACTGAACTTTACTCCCTTCCCCAAAATGGATCTCTCATACCTAGCTGTGGGGAGGACTTTCTTTTTTTCTTTTTCTTTTACTGAAGAAAGCAAACAACTTGGAAGAGTGAGGAATGTCTTATCCCCAGGAGGAAGTGTGTGCAAGGACAATGTAGACTTACAAACGGAGTACTGAGAATGTCTTGTATTATTACAGTGGGATGAAAGTATGTAACATTTTATTTTTTAATAAAGTAGCTTGTGGTGGTCACTCCATGGTATTTGTTAAGTTTGTACAATGTAGACAACCTAATAACCATAGAACTTCTCCTACTAATATTTTTAATACATGTCACAGGGTATGCACCACAACCTCCACTAGAAAATGCACTGACAGTAAGAAATTCATACCCTCACCCCAAAGGAAGGAAAGATGACATCAGCCACTTCATAACAACAACCCCCCCCCCCCCACACACACACACACACACACACACACAGCTTGCTTATCCAGTTAACTCTCTGCAGCTTTCATTTCACTCACTGTTTCATCACCTGTCTAGCTAGGACAGAGTGAGGGTCGTTCCTACCAATCACTTCATTGACCGCCATCTTGCAAATCATTCCATAGACTTTGTGAGGCCTGACTCTAAAATACTGGCACAAAGCATTTTGGCTGCAAATTTGATAGCCATATCAGTACTTCAAGGGCTTGAATTTTCAAAGTACTGAACATTAACTCTTTCAAGATTAATATCAACATTGAGATCCAGCCTATGCAGGTTAATAGAAGAGAACAGATTGGTACAGGGGCCGGGTATAATCTTACCTAGAGTATGGCATTATGGCATGAACCAGAGGGGAGCTCAGGAATAAAGATTGGTGGGGGGGGGGGGCTCCAGATAACAGACTGCAGATGAGGAAATTCCCAACACTTAAATGATTGAAAAGGTTTCCAGATGTCAAATGTAAACTTTTTGTGGCTAAACAAATTCATTCAGACTCCACCTAAATAATTTGCAGTGTCGCTGGCTCACATTAAATAATGCTTTTCATTATTTTCTCTACAGAAAGACGTTGGAGTCTGTAATGCAGAAATATTGTTTCATCAGGATCAAAAGACTGCACCCAAAGTAGAATGCAGATTTAACATGGACCAAATCACAAACAGCCAAGCTGCAGATAATGAATTTTTCACTAGAATCAGTAATTTGCCTGAACCCTTAACAGCAGAATATATTCCTGGTATGTTAATATCAAATTAAATACAATTCAATTTACCTTTTTTACACTTTTAGTTTAATGAAAAACCTTGTGTGAATTATGGGCTGTCTATGCATGTGCTGAGAACTTACAGTGAATGTTCTTAATGAAATAAGTAAAACAATATACAAGTAAAAGGCATACCTTCAGCATGAAATTTAGACAAAGTGAAAATAATGGGAGGACAAAGGCCCAAAAATAAGGACAGATTTTAAATATTACTCTTATAAACTTAGAAAGTTGCTAGAATAACAGGTGTTGCACTGCCATGCATTTTCTGAAGTATATGAAGTCTGAAACTCTAGACATTTGTCATTATTTAATGGATTTAGTTCTCAATGATTTGCTGGAAAATCAGAGAGGTTATGAGGAACAGACCAAATATGAGACAAAAATCTGGGCATTCTCTGAAAATCTGTACAGCTGAGAGGTACGGTAAGAAATGCTCACAGGGCGTTTAATTAGGCCTAAATCTAGAAAAGACAGTGTGAAAGCTGCATCTTTGGTAACCTTTTTACATCATGTAGAATTAGACCGGTATTACAGAAATTAATTCCATCTATCCTTAAGTGGCTTTAAAATAACAGCATTTTCTCAAAATGTCTACCTGACAAAGGCAGCAGTTGCACAGAACGGTAACTCCCTTACTATGTGATGACTCATGTCAGACTCATAAAATGTAATGCTAGTGATTTAGCCGCTTCTGCTGATCATCACAACACTCATGCCATTGGTATAAAACTGCTGACAGATGTCAGACAAGGCTCCACCCAGTATTCCAATATGTTATGAAATTTCACAATATAAATGTCTCACCTACTGTGCTGAACAAGCTTTTATTTATTTATTTTTCATTTTGATGGTAACAGTCATGTAAAAATTGAAAAAAAAAATGGTATAAAAGGGTATCAGAGTGACTGCCGCTTTCAATATTGTTTCCACCTTGAGCTAATGTTTAGTTTGGAATTATGCTGCGATATCCTGCAGCTGCACCTCCTAGAAATGCTCACTGAGAAAGTGGTAATCATGTAGTAATACAGAGAAGAAAATTACACTGAGCCAATGCGAGATTCACATTACACAGACTGCATTTAATCCAGCCTCTTCATGATTTTGGGACACACATGTTTTCTACAATTAATGAAAGCAACTGTTTATTTTACTTATTGTTTTTAAACCATGAATGGAAATCTAGGAAACAGTTTCCCTCTCCAGCATCAGACAAAACAAATATAGATGTGAATGTGAAAAGTACAGTTGTGTACACTTACCATAAATGTAGATGTTAAGAGTGTATTCACTGTTGCAGTCATTACATTTGGGTATGCAGTCATTACATTTGGGTAGAATCGCAAAGCTATGGTTGGGAGGCTGGAGCTAAACAGCATTAGGTGCGGCTATAAGGCCCTGCAGAACTGCAGTGGCAAAGCCTGCCCTGGACTTAGAGTAGAGAGGCAAATGATAATGCTTTGTAAAGGTGTGAACAGAACTCCAAGTAGCAGCCTCTAGAATGTTTTTGGTTGGTACTCCTCTGAGAAAGGCTGCTGAAGTAGCTGCAGCTCTGGTGGAATGAGACCTAATGCCCTTGGGCACAGGTTTACCATGGTGTAAGTAGCAGAAACGGATGCAGTGGCTTATCCACTTTAAAATTGTCTGCTTTGAAATAGCCTTTCCTTCTGATCCTGCAGCATATGTCACTAGTAATTGCTCAGTTTTTCTTAGAGCTTTAGTCCTGCTCAAGTAGAATCTTAGCTGTCTGTGTACGTCCAAGGAATGCAGAATTCTCTCCCCCTTGTTCTGCGGATTTGGACAAAAGGTTGGCAGACGGATTGTTTGGTTAAGAGCCACACTGGAAACCACCTTAGGCATAAATGTAGGATTTGTCCTCAGAGACACCCTGTCTGGGTAAAATGTGATAAAAGGCTCTACAGCCATGAGGGCCTGTAGCTCTGAAACTCTTATTGCTGAAGTAATTGCTAGTAGCAGAGCTGTTTTCCATGATAAGAACTTTATATCAGCGGTAGCAGCTGGTTCAAATGGGGGCAGAATGAGCTTTTCCAACATATAATTGAGGTTCCATGCAGGTAATGGTGATCTTCTAGGAGGCCTTAAATTTTTGGCTCCTCTAAGATACTGCTTTAGTAAAGGATGAAAAAAGATTGGTGGCTCTATTGTAATGAGCCGAAATGGCAGAGGCATGGATTTTAATTGATGAGAAAGATAGGCCTTTGTCAAGCATCTCAGTTAAGTACTGTAATATCTGAGGAATATTTGGTTCTGCTGTATCAGTTCCTTGTGCTTGATTCCAAGCACAGAATCTCTTCCATTTATCAGCATAAGATTTTCTAGTACTAGACCTTCTGGCTTCCAAAATGACATCCATCACAGCTTTACTGAGAGATGTTGTTTGTATAACTACATGATCAGCCATGCTGCCAGGTTCAGTGCCTGGAGTTGATTGTGCAGGATCTGATTGTTTTGCTGGGACAGTAGTTGAGGTCTTTGAGGTAAGGTCCAAGCTGGGTATTGAGACAAGTTAGGATTGGGTACCAGTATTGGCTGGGCCAGTCCGGGGCAATTAGTATCATCTTTGGTTTCTCTTGTCTGACTTTTAGGAGGACCTTGGGAAGAAGAGGCAGAAGAGGAAAGGTGTAAACTGATAGGTTTTTCCAACTGAAGGATAGGGCGTCCACTTTCCATGCTTGTCTGTAATAAGTCCTTGTGCAGAATCTTTTCAATTGATAATTTTGAGGAGAGGCAAATAGATCTATGTCTGGGCTCCCCCATTTCTCTATCATCATGCTGAAGACTTGTGGATTTAGTTTCCACTCGTGAGGATCCATAAGGTTTCTGCTTAAATCGTCTGCCAGAGTATTTTGCTTTCCTGGCAGGAATTGAGCTTGAAGATGTATTTGGTAGGTCAAAGCTGTGTCCCACGGTGCCATGGCTAATCTGCAAAGGGGGTAGAGTGTGTGCCCCTTGCTTGTTTATATACCACATGACCGTGGTGTTGTCCGTCTTTAACAGTAGTTGTCCTGGATGAATTAAGTCCTTGAAGGCTGTTAGGGCATTTTGAACAGCTGGCATCTCTTTCTGGTTGATATGTAGATGCATTTGTTTTGGGGTCCATATGCCCTGAATGCATCTTCCTGCCATGTGGGCCTCCCAGGCATAATCTGATGTGTCTGTTGTTAAAAACAAAGATAAAACGTTATGCTGAAGTCCTGATATACCAAAACAGATAAATCCAAAAAAGAGAAGTAACAGGACACTGCCAAGACGAAGCCAGTAAAATCACCTTTTATTAAAAAGAGTTAGCGCTTTCGGGATAACCCTTCATCAGACATAATTTTAAAACAACAAATACTGCCATATTTAAAATACAAACCATCCAATCATCTGCTCACAAAAACCCTCCTATTTTTTAGCACAGGTTTAATGGGTAATACATCATTAAGGCCTGGGGGTCTATGTGCTTTTAAATCAACAATCCATTTGGATTCAGCTAAGGCTGTTCTGTGTTTGATATCACCCCCCCTATCACTAGCCCTAATATTGACAATACATCTAAACTTAAAAGTATGTGTAGGGTATTCACTTATATGTCTATAGAGTGCATTACTCAAATCACAAGTTCTGATATTACTAAGGTGTTGCAAAATCCTGACTTTGAGCATGTTGTTAGTCATACCTACATAAAAACACGCACATTCTTCACAGTTAGCCATATAGACCAAATGTTGCGTCCTACAGGTTGCCCTCCCCTTAAAATGAAAAGTTTTGGCTATGTCTGGATGTTTAAAATCTGTGTCACTCTTAATATATGTACATGCCTTACAATTACCACAGGGATGGGTGCCCACTCTCATATTGGATATGTGCCCTTTGTCCAAATGTACCTCTTTACACAGTAAGTCTTTCAGATTCTTGTTTCTTCTATAATTAAACATAGGACGTTCACCAACTATATCTTTCAACCCAATATCACTTGTTAATATGTTCCAATTGTTTTGCACTATTTGACAAATGTCTTTGATGTTACTACCATAGGTAAAGAAAAGTTTGGGTTTCTCCTTCTTGTTCCTATTTAAATCAATGCTACCCTGTCTCTCTCTATCTAGACCATCCATCCATGGCCTATATCTTGTCTTTCTGTATTGTTTATTGCTATTCATAGCTTTACTTACCAAGGCTCTCCCATATCCCCTGTTGGTAAGGTGTTGATCTAGCCTGGACAATTCCTCGTCACAGCATGCATCCTCAGAGCACACCCTAGATATCCTACCCACTTGACTCTTAACAATGTTGGGAAAGATGTGCCTTGGGTGCATGCTATCAAAGGATAGCAATGTATTTTGCCAACATTCTTTTCTATGAAGTTTTGAGGTGAAACACAAATCCGTCTGTTCCACACAGACATCTAGAAATTCTATCTGAGTAAAAGAAGTTTTGGCACTAAAACTCAAAAAGGTAGTGGTGGTATGAAGAAAAGCTAAAAAGCCTTCAAAAGTGGATACATCCCCATCCCACAAAATAAAAACATCATCTACAAACCTGACATATAAAACTATGTATTTTTGCCATTCCTGATTGTTCAAGACTTCCTTGGTCTCCCATCTAGATAATACTAAGTTGGCATACGTATTAGCACAGGGGGTGCCCATGGCTACCCCCTGTGCTTGTCTATAGAGGGACCCTGATCCCAAGAAGACGTTGTTGTTCAAAACCAAGGATAACAGGTTCTCCACAATAAGTCGCATATGATCTGTCGCTCCCAAATTGCTGATAACTTCTCCCACTGCTGTTATCCCATAGTTATGTTCAATAACAGTAAAAAGACTGTTAACATCCAACGTGGCCATTAACAATCTCTTGCCTTTCAGTTTTGTCACCTGGGCTAATAACCCCAAAAAATGCCCTGTGTCTCTTAATATATTATCAATCTTATCTAAATATGGTTTCAAAGTAAATTCTAGCCAAATTGAGATATTTTCTGTCACCCACCCTCTCCCTGAAACAATGGGCCTGAGTGGTGGGTCACTGAAGGATTTGTGAATCTTCGGCAGGGCTTTAAATATTGGTGTAACTGGTTTATCTATCCTTAAAAATTCAAAGGTTTCTTGGGTTATCAGCTCCCTTTCTAACAAAGCTGTTAACTTGCTATATACATTATCTATAATCATTCTGACCTGTAGTGGATTAACCTGTTCATAGGCTCCATCCATAGTCAGTGTATCCCTCAATTTCCTTTCATACCATTCTGTATCCAACACAACGATGGCTCCACCCTTATCTGCCATCTTGATGGTTATTTCCTTATTATCCATTAATCCATGAAGTGCAATTTTTTGTCTCGGGGTAAGATTATAATATCTACTAACATTTCTGCCCTCAAAGTATTTAAACAAATCATTCTCACATCCATTCATAAACAAATTGAGTGTTGGTGTTAAATTAGGCACAAAACTGCTCGGTTTCCTCGGGCCTATTGTGTCACTGACTTGGTTGTCATATATCAGTTTGAGCACAACACTCCTACAAAATAACATTAAGTCAAAAATAATATCACTATATACACACGTTTTACTTGGAACAAAGGTTAACCCTTTGTTTAATACTTCTAGTTCATCAGTATTCAACACAACCTTAGATAAATTATAAACAATGCCAATAAACATACTGTCAGTCACTGTATAGTCCTCCGACGTTTCTCTGCATTTCTGTCCTCGCTTGAGGACCTTTTCCAAGCACCCTTCTTTCTCACTGGTGCCGGTAGATTCCCCAAAAAATGTAATGTCCCTTGATTTGTTTTCGGGCGGGCCCCTGGTTCACTGTTATGTTCATTCACTATTCCTGCTGTTACAGTCAACACAGAGCCCAAGACACCCCCTGGTGTCGGCTCATCTCCTGTTGAACGAGAGGCATGTACCTCACTGGTATTGTGAGTCACAACATCGGATGCCACCTCTGCATGTGGAAAACCTCGTATGGTCATCCTATCGGAGGTTGGGTTCAAAAAAACAGATGGACTGCTGCATATATCATTTTCTTTCCCTGTGTGCGACCCCTCAAGCTTATCTTGTGCACATGAAACAGTCTGTTTTTCCGCCTCCGTCGTTTGACCCGAAGAACGTGCGTACGGTGTTGTGGATCTCCCTGTCGCTTCCTCTGTGCGTATCGCCTCAGTACGTGTGTTCTCAGTGCGTGTTGCCGACATCCTTGGGTGACAGTTTACCGGCTCAGTTGTGCGTTCCCTGAACCTCGGCCAAACAAAAATGTTACCATCAGTAAAATCAGAGTAATCTCTTCTAATTTTACCTAGTTTGGTCTCTCGAAGTTTATCAGCTTCTTTCGCTAGTTTTAGTTTCACAGTAGAAAGTCTTTCTTTGCTCTTATCATCAGGAAAGTCTAATACAAGTCTAGAGTGCAGCAATGCTACTTCCTTTTTAAGAGCATCCAACTCCGGTGCAAAGAATTTAATTAAAAGTTTCATGTACTCCATGCTTGTATTTAAATTCAGTGCCTGCCATTCGGCTAACAGCTCAGGGTATCTGTCCCCCTGAGCTGGCATGCACAAAACTCTCATTCCTCTAGGAATGATACCATATTTCAAGCAGGCTTCAAGATGAAAAGCCTGCCATTGCAGGCGCTGCATTTTACCTGCCTTAAAATTCCATTCCTTCAATAAATCTTCAAATGCTCTATCTACCGCTGCAGGTATAATTCTACCTTGTAATCCTTCCTTCTGAACAACGAAGCCCAAATCAAGGAGCGGATTACCTCGTATGGTAGCTTCTCCACCAAGGTTACCATATACAATTTCACCCGGAGAAATAGTTGAAAAAAAGTCAGTGTCATGGTTGTTGTTTTCAGTATTCTCAGCAGGCATAACGTTACCAACAGTATAAAGCCAAAAAAACAAAGATAAAACGTTATGCTGAAGTCCTGATATACCAAAACAGATAAATCCAAAAAAGAGAAGTAACAGGACACTGCCAAGACGAAGCCAGTAAAATCACCTTTTATTAAAAAGAGTTAGCGCTTTCGGGATAACCCTTCATCAGACATAATTTTAAAACAACAAATACTGCCATATTTAAAATACAAACCATCCAATCATCTGCTCACAAAAACCCTCCTATTTTTTAGCACAGGTTTAATGGGTAATACATCATTAAGGCCTGGGGGTCTATGTGCTTTTAAATCAACAATCCATTTGGATTCAGCTAAGGCTGTTCTGTGTTTGATATCACCCCCCCTATCACTAGCCCTAATATTGACAATACATCTAAACTTAAAAGTATGTGTAGGGTATTCACTTATATGTCTATAGAGTGCATTACTCAAATCACAAGTTCTGATATTACTAAGGTGTTGCAAAATCCTGACTTTGAGCATGTTGTTAGTCATACCTACATAAAACACGCACATTCTTCACATAAATGTTCGTCCTACAAAGTTATATCCCCTTAAAATGAAAAGTTTGGTTATGTCTGGATGTTGTCCATCTAATTAATACAAATATACATGCTCTTGTATATGTTCACCCTGGGGTGCTGCCCTCTCATGATATGTGCCTATGTATAAATGTTTAGATTCTTGTTTTCTTTTCTTTTAATTGTTTCTTCTTTTCACCAACTATATATTTCTACCAAATATAACTTACATATCAATATGTTGTTGTAATATTGCTTTATTGCATTTTGTATTGTTTTACTTACGATATTTACTAAAGAGTCATAACTAAAAAAAGAAAAGTTTCTGTCTCTCCTCTACCTATTGTTCTGTCTCTATCTCTCTCATCCATTACGCCATTATCCCATATCTTTGGCTTGTTTTTATGTTTTTTTTTATTTAACTGCCCAGCAAGTCTTACTCTCCCATATCCCTGGTCACCCTGTTTGTCTGGTAGGTGTTGATCTAGCTGTCACAGCCCTCATCCTCAGCACAGCATCCTCACAGCCCTACCCTTGGTGTATAACAATGTTGGGAAACTTGTTATGATGTTAATCAAAGATTGCAATGATATTTTCAAATTCTTTATGTTTCTTCAACATTCTTGAAATGAAATTTGAGGTGAAACACAAATCCACTTCTGTATCAAATTCCTATCTGGTAAAAGTTAAAAAGAAAAAACTAAAAAAAAAAAAGTAAAGTGGTAGAAAAAAACTGACTTTGAGGAAATGTTAGAAGATATTATAATAGATATTAAAAATAGAAAATCACCAATTGGATTATAATATAGAATGGATAAATAACCATCAAGAAGGCAGATATGAATTGAAATTGAAGGGGTTGTGTTGGATGAAGTATGAAGAGTGGGGGATAGGGATACACTGACTATGGATGGAGCCTATAATCCACTACAGGTCAGAATGATTCATGATAGATAATATATATTATGAGTTAAGTTAACAGCTTTGTTAGAAGGAGCTGATAAAAACCTTTGAATTTGAATTTTAAGATAAACCAGTTAGTTACACCAAATATTTAAAGCCCTGACACAATCCTCCTCTCCACTTCAGTGACCCACCACTTGTTTCCATTGGGGAGGTGGGTGGTGGGTGACAGAAAAATTTGGAATTATAGAATTTTGATATAATATTAAGATTGATAAGATTGATAATATATTAAGAGACACAGGGCATTTTTTGGGGTTATTAGTCAGGTGACAAAACTGAAGGCAAAGAAGATTAATTGGATGTTAACAGTCTGTTACTTTTATTAACATAACTATAAACATACAGCAGGGATAACAGCAGAATTTATCAGCAATTTGGGATCATAGATCATATTATGCTGGAGAAGAGAACCTGTTATTGGTTTTTTTGAACAAACGTCTTCTTGGGATCAGGGTCTCCCTCTATGGAGCAAGCACAGGGGTAGCCATGGGCACCCTGTGCTATCAATCAAAATCTATATCTTATCTAGATGGGGATGGAAGGAAGTCTTCTTGAGCAATCAGGAAAAAAAATACATAGTTTTATATGTCAGGTTTGTAGATGATCTTTTTTTTTTTTGTGGTGGGGGGGATATATCCACTTTTGAGGGCTTTTAGCTTTTCTTCATACCACCACTACCTTTTTGAGTTTTAGTGCCAAAACTTTTTTTACTCAGATAGAATTTCTAGATGTCTGTGTGGAACAGACGGATTTGTGTTTCACCTCAAAACTTCATAGAAAATAATGTTGGCAAAATACATTGCTATCCTTTGATAGCATGCACCCAAGGCACATCTTTCCCAACATTGTTAAGAGTGAAGTGGGTAAGATATCTAGGGTGTGCTCTGAGGATGCATGCTGTGACGAGGAATTGTCCAGGCTAGATCAACACCTTACCAACAGGGGATATGGGAGAGCCTTGGTAAGTAAAGCTATGAATAGCAATAAACAATACAGAAAGACAAGATATAGGCCATGGATGGATGGTCTAGATAGAGAGAGACAGGGTAGCATTGATTTAAATAGGAACAAGAAGGAGAAACCCAAACTTTTCTTTACCTATGGTAGTAACATCAAAGACATTTGTCAAATAGTGCAAAACAATTGGAACATATTAACAAGTGATATTGGGTTGAAAGATATAGTTGGTGAACGTCCTATGTTTAATTATAGAAGAAACAAGAATCTAAAAGACTTACTGTGTAAAGAGGTACATTTGGACAAGGGCACATATCCAATATGAGAGTGGGCACCCATCCCTGTGGTAATTGTAAGGCATGTACATATATTAAGAGTGACACAGATTTTAAACATCCAGACATAGCCAAAACTTTTCATTTTAAGGGGAGGGCAACCTGTAGGACGCAACATTTGGTCTATATGGCTAACTGTGAAGAATGTGCGTGTTTTTATGTAGGTATGACTAACAACATGCTCAAAGTCAGGATTTTGCAACACCTTAGTAATATCAGAACTTGTGATTTGAGTAATGCACTCTATAGACATATAAGTGAATACCCTACACATACTTTTAAGTTTAGATGTATTGTCAATATTAGGGCTAGTGATGGGGGGGGGGTGATATCAAACACAGAACAGCCTTAGCTGAATCCAAATGGATTGTTGATTTAAAAGCACATAGACCCCCAGGCCTTAATGATGTATTACCCATTAAACCTGTGCTAAAAAATAGGAGGGTTTTTGTGAGCAGATGATTGGATGGTTTGTATTTTAAATATGGCAGTATTTGTTGTTTTAAAATTATGTCTGATGAAGGGTTATCCCGAAAGCGCAAACTCTTTTTAATAAAAGGTGATTTTACTGGCTTCGTCTTGGCAGTGTCCTGTTACTTCTCTTTTTTGGATGTGTCTGTTGTTAAGGTTTGGCTGGCTGGGGGTAGAGTGAAGGCTCATCCCATGTTTTGGTGACATGCCTTTGCCCACCATAGAAACTCCTGTTGTAGGCTGGGAATGAGAGGAATCATTGTTTCCATACTGTGAGAATGTTGACTCCATAAACCTTTTAGGTACCATTGAAGTTTCGTCATATGCAGTCTTGCATATGGAATCAGTAGGATGCAGGATTCCATGAAGCCCAAAGCCTGCAGAATTTGTCTTGCAGATAACTGGGTTTTTGTTGCCATCAGTTTGAAGTAAGTAGTCAGTTGCCTTTGCTTAACTGGCGTGACATAAGCCATCTGGGCAGTTGTATTCAAGCTTGCACCCAGGAATTTTAGCTTTTGAGAGGGTACCAGTTGTGATTTATTTTCGTTTATTGTGTACCCTAGGCATGTTAGAAGCCTTTTCACAAATGCCAGGTGTCGAAGAAGAATGCCCTTGTTCTCTGCTTGAATGAGACAGTCATCCAAGTAAGGGTATATCTGTATACTTCTTTGTCTGCAAAATGCAATTACTGGTGCCAGGCACTTTGTAAAGACCCTGGGGGCAGTAGATAAGCCAAAGGGCAGTGCAGAGAATTGGTAATGCATTAAGCCAGCCTTGAATCTGAGGTATCTTCTGCATGATTGTCTTATTGGGACATGCAGGTATGCCTCTTTTAGGTCTAATGTCACCAGCCAAGCATTCTTGCCCAGCATGGGCAGAAGCTGCTGCAAAGTCAGCATTTTGAATTTTGGAATGTCCAGATATGTGTTCAAAATCGATAAATCCAGTATTGGCCGCCAGGCCTTGTCCTTTCTGGGTACCAAGAACAGTCTTGAGTAAAAACCTTGTCCTTTTTCCTGTTCTGGTACTGGCTGAATGGTCCCCATCTCCATGAGGGACGTAACCTGTTTCTGTGCCTCTGCCCATTGATTTTTTGGCAGATCTGGCCAACCATTTGCCATTGGCAGAGTGTGGAAATGGAATCTGTATCCTTATGATACTATGTTTAGTACCCACTTGTCCTGGGTTATTAACTGCCAATTTTGAGCAAAAAGTGCTAATTTCCCCCCTAAGGGTGCTGCCAAAAGATAAGTGCTTGGTGTAGGCAGAGGGAAGTCATTAGGACTGTTTTCTGTAGGTTTGTGCTTTATCTCCTCCAGATTTGAGGTGGAAGCATCCCATTGCTTTGACCTGTATGAATCTTGCGCCTGGTATCTGGAACCCTTAGGGGGTTTGGATTTGCCCCTTTGAGCTCTGTCTGACACAGGAAAGGGCCAATTTTTTGTAGGCCAGTGTCTACTGAATCTTGGTGGCTGCACTTGTAAGAAGTCTTTAACAGTTTGCATAGACTTAGCTTTGTCTTCCATTTTCTTTAAAACCTCTTCTGCCTTAATACTAAACAGAGTATCATGCTGTAAAGGAGCATCTAGCAATTTAGCCTTAACATGATCAGGCAAACTTTGTTCTTTTAGCCAGGCATGCCTCCTAATCACAGATCCAGTAACTGCGGCCCTGCAGGAGGCCTCTGAGGAATCAAAACCACATTGCAAAGTATGCTTTCCAACCTGTTCAGCTGCATGCAAAAATTCCTGCAATTCATTGTTTTCTGCACATTCAGAAATGAACATCATTTTCTGTTTCAGCAATCCCATAACATGTTGTTGAAACTTAAGCATATGAAACTGACAGTTTAAGGTCCTGATTGCCAAGGTTGCAGATTTATTTATATTTGTTGACCGGGAGTGTCTGACTGGACGTAGGTCCATTTTCAGTGGAGGCCCGCGGAGAAAAGCTCCACAGTTAAAATAAACAGACAATAGTTACATTGGATTACATAGCGATTAACAATTTACATAGCAATTACTTACAACATATTTACAGATGAAGAACATAGTACATCAGTAGACAACTAGAATCTTTATCTGTGAAGTACATAACAGACATTAACAAATGTTACAAGAAGAAGTTCCTGCTGTATAATAAATACTGGCTTATGAGCATCTGAGCTTGCTATAATCAAAGTAGTTAGTGGAGTGGAAAGAAAGGTAGTGGTTGGATGGGGTGGGTGATATTAGAGTGGGAGTTGCAAGGGCATAGCCAGCATGTTTTTAGGTGCGCTTTTAGTAAAGTTTTGAAATGGGTGCATGATGGTACGGAGGTAATTGTGGGTGGGAGGGAGTTCCATAATTTGGCTATGGTACAAGAGAATAGTGCTTCACCAGCAGAGTTATTGGCTTTAGTGATCTGCAAGTGATTTTTGTTGCTGGATCTTAGTGGTCTGGCGGTGCAATAGGGTTGGAGTAGATTCTAGAGGGATGGGACATTTAGTGGATGATTTACTAGTTTGTGGGCGAGTGAGAGTTGATACCATTGAAAGAGGTGAGGGAGTTCAAGCCAGCCTAGTTCAGCAAGTGAGAGACAGTGGTGACTACAGTAGGATGCCCCTGTGGCAAATTTGGCGATTTTGTTGTAGCAGGTGTCTAGCTTGTTTAGATCGCATTGCCTTAGGTTGGTATATATTGGACAGGCATAAAGTAGGGTGGAGATAAGGTGGGAATTTGCTACTGAAATCTTTGCTACTTTGGTGAGAAGTTGCTCATTTCTGTATAGTGCTCCTAGTTTTTTCTGGACTTTTTTTATGGTCAAGGATATGTGAATGTCAAATTTTAGTTTATTGTCTAATTCCACTCCTAGCAATTTAGTGTGTTCAGTTGGGTATACAGTGGTGTTGTCTTTTGCTGTGATGTTAAAGTGAGAGTTGTTCGGAGTATGTTTGGTGGGTTGGAAGATGAGTAGTTTAGTTTTGTTTGGGTTAAGTATTAATTGGGCATGGGAAAACCAAGTTTCAACAGAGGAAAAGGCTTCCTGTGTGACTTTTTGCAGTTTGGGTAGGGACTGGGCTGAGCAGACGATGGTTGAGTCATCTGCGTATTTTATGTGTGTGCCATGTTTGGTGGCAGAGGCTAGATTATTGGTGAAAACAGAGAAGAGTAGGGGTCCAAGGATGGATCCTTGGGGAACCCCTATGGAGACAGGTAGTTGGGGAGATATGTCATTCAGATGTATAAACCTATTTCCCCCATCTGTCCAGTGCCCTTGAATCTCTGTCAGAGGGGGTAGGATTTTTAGCTGTTGAGACATTAACTCCCTTTGGACCCTGCAAAATAGTTTCGGGATCAGCAGCAGGGTTTCTAAATAAAAATTTATGTGAGTCAGGGACCCTGTAATATCTGTCAGGCTTACTGGGAGCCGGAGGTAAGGAGTCAGGGGTCAAGCTTGACTCCGAAAACACATCATCCACAATGTCTAAAACAGGGGGAATGGCTAAAGGCCTGTGCTGAGGGAGAAGAAGGAAATCCTTGAGCCTCTTTTTTGATTCTGAGAAAACTTGACTCTCCCAGTGAAAATGCTCCCTCAAAGTATGCAAGGTTTCTCCAAATGAATAATCATCAGGAGGAGATGCAGATGGTATAGACTCCTCTGCATCAAAATCCTTATGGGGAGGTATAGCTAATTCCTGATCAGAAGCGGAATCAGAAGAAATAGAAACCTGATCTGAAGATTCATGATCAGTCTTGCCTAGGCCTCTTATCTGGAGGGTGATTGGTACCCCGGATCAAGGTATTAAAGTCTTCAGCCATTTTGATCATCTGTTTTTTAGGCATAGAGGCCTGTGCACGTAGCTCATGCGTCATTTTTTTAGTTTTAGAAGTTGCTTTTGTCTTTGGTTTTGCGGCTGTCTTCGGTTTGATATACAATTGAGGTCTGAAAACACCCTCAGAAGCCGGTGCCTGCTCATCGGCTCTGGACCCATCCGAGGGAGATACATCCGTCGGTCCAATAACTTGAGTATCTTGCGGCATGCCGGACTCCACATGGGTGTCGGTAGAGGCCTGAGACTGTAAGGTAGCGGGTATCAGGGGCTGCAAAAGCACCTCACTGAGTACCAGCAAACCAGCGACTGGCTTAGAAGAAGCTTTGTTGTTGGTTTTGGATCTTGACTGCCTTTCTCTGTCCTTTTCTTTGCATTTTTTGTATACTCAGGTAGTCGGACTGCTATCCGACAACATTTCTGGGCAATTAAATCTGTTTCCAAAATACTTTGAGGCAAAAATATACCGGCACTTAATAGTGCGTTGGTTAAATCTAGCACAAAACCGACAGCCAGGCATGTTGTGATCAGGGCCTAGGCAAGGAATACAGTATAAATGGAAATCCTTATGAGGTATTTGCTACCCACAAGTAATACAATTATTAACTTTTTCTGACATTGGTATGGAGCAAGAAAAAAGTTTCCCCAAAGGGGTACTTAGCTTTAGTGAAGACTTCGGTTCTGAAACTCAAACTCGAATATTTCAATAGTCAGCCAACCGGCACTTGCTAAATGTTTCTGCTTCGGGCACTGCGCGGCAAGAAAGACTAAAGAAAATGGTGTCGGCTCCATGTTTTATACCCCTGACGACCTGACGTCATGGAAGAGGAGACAGCAACCGACGCAGGACCCAAGACTTTGGAATTCAGGCTGACTGAGGGCAACCTGCCAGCAGATTACCCAAATGTAATGACTGCAACAGTGAAACACAAAGAACATCAGCTGACAGTGAATGCAGATGATCTTTACAAGGAGTTACCTGGATGGGAAACCCTAGCAGAAATACTGGGAAGACTGGCTTCCTCTATCAAAGCCATAGGATCGATTACTTTATTCTAAACACCACCACAGACAATTCTGGCTTACAATCCAATTAGAAAAATGACTTCTCAGGACAGAACAGAGTTTTCTCACAGTTATAATAGGCATTAGTAGGTAAATTACAATCAAAATAGTGAGATTAACTATAGGATGGATGTATTGCTTTCCTATGGCACATCGTATATGTTGACTTCACAGGAAGCAGTGATGAGAACCAGCCCTACACAGATTTTGAAATACGAAAGAATATTGTTAGGTAGAAATACAGCTACAGGCAGACACTGGACACCATAAAAATGTTACACTGGGCCCAAGAAAGGATCTGCACCTGGCACAAAGCATAACGTGTTAATTTA
The DNA here is from genome assembly GCF_019279795.1 of Protopterus annectens. Taxonomy (NCBI): domain Eukaryota; kingdom Metazoa; phylum Chordata; order Ceratodontiformes; family Protopteridae; genus Protopterus; species Protopterus annectens. Next base: position 699,202,439 of record NC_056734.1, on the reverse strand, counting down.
TGAGACAGAAGCAAAACACCGCTCACAATTACTAAGTCATGGAAAGCGTCCACTATGTCCTCCAACACAATGGCACATCTGCAAAGTGGGTACCTACATATCCCCTGCCAATTCTGATGATAGCCTGTGCAATACATGAAAGGGGTGGAAGGTACAGTATTGGGGTCAGCTGTATTCTCATAAGAGGAAATATAAACACTTTGACTGACCCCTGCAGTACAGTACAGTTCAATGATAGGCACAACTACACACATAAAAAATGGCAATATTGCAGAAATAAACTGCTTGCTTCTGCTGCACAATTCAGCATGTCTACATGTTGCAAGGGTACCAGGGACACTGGATCAAATGTAAATGGCAGTGGCAAACATCATCACCTCAAATGTATGTTGACATGACAACCACCATTCAGCACAACACTATACCAGGAGAGCAGCTCTGTTGCACAAGCATACAGAGCTGTAACATACAGTGCCTCAAAGCAACTCTGTTGACATGCAAAGTGACTGCTTATGTAGTCTGCTTAGGTTCACAAGTGTATACTAGCCTAACAACCACTAGGGCTCTTATAAGCCTAGCTGTGTAACTCAAATATGACCCACCAATTTGATTTATATAGGTGGAGATTTACTGACTGCCTCTGCCCATCACAGGCATGGTGCTAGACCAGGAGTGAATTTCCAATTACCAATCCATTGGTGTAGGTTGCACTTAAAAAGGGATAGGGAGGAACTCTGCATCACATGGGTGGGAAGCCTATTTCTGAGAATGGGAATTTTCTAAAAAATGTATCTGTCTCTCCAACATGTCCTATTTATGTCACAGGCAAAACTTAGGTCTTTTAAATCTAGAAGTTCTGATGCTGTTTGTTTGTTGATGTGCAAAAGTTTCAACAAAACAGGGTCCAGGGATGCACTGCATGGCAGGCAAAAATCATCTTTTAGAAGTCTGTATGATACCAAGTAAAGAGGCGGGGCTTTGTTGTGATCAGCATGTAGGCATCGTGTTCACAACCCGTATTCTTTTTGTAAGAAACCTCTGTGGATACTCCGTTGCTGCATGTGTTGTCAGGTACATACCGAAGGGGGCATTATACTCTATGATGGGTCTGATGAGGTTTGAGTAAAGTAGTATGATCTCTTTGGACCTAGATGCTATAATGAGCAACATAAAAGGATTTCCTTACTACTTTGGACACATGCTAGTTGAAGGCTAGGTTGCTGTCTACATGAATTCCCAGATCCCTGACTACTGAATCAGCTTTTCGGGTGTTTTACTGATGATGTAGTTACCCCAAAGGGGATAACTATACTTTTCTTGGCATTGAGCTTGAGCCCATGACTCTGGCACCAAGCATTTGTTTCTGTAAGGCCCTTTTGTAGAATATCCACATCATTTGGAGATTCAATAATGGCTCCCAGTTTGCAGTCATCTGTGAACTTTGTTAGCCAGAGTCCCTTAGTGTTGGCCTGTACTTCAGAGAAGTAGATGCCAAACAAGAGCGGTCCCAGGACTGAAGCCTGAGATACTCCACTTGTCACTTGTCTGGAGCTGGATTTGGAGTCGGCTACTTTTACAGTGTGGGTTCTGTCAGAAAGCCAGATGGCAACCCATCGAGTGACATAGGTATTAATGCTCAGCTTAGTAAGTTTATCTATGATTCCAGAGTGAGGGTGGTGTCGAAGGCCTTGGCGAGGTCCAGATAAGCTGTGTGGACCACCTTAGCCTTGTCCACGGCTCTGGAGACTGATTCGAAGAAGTCAATCAGGTTCAGGAGACAAGATCGTCCCTTCACGAACCCAAGCTGCGTGGGGTACAGTGTTTGAAGGTTACCAATGTCTTTGTTTTTAAGTTCCATGATAACACGTTCCATGGCCTTGCAGATCAGACTTGTCAGACTGATGGGGCAGTAGTTCCCGGGATCCAAGGTGGATCCCCCATTGTGGAGTGGGATAACTGTAGATGTGCGCCACTCAGTGGGCACGAAGCCAGAGGTGAAGCTATGATTAAATATGACACTTAGGTGAGGTGCCAGTTCATTTTGTACTTCATGTAGTACACAGCCTGGGATGTCGTCTGGTCCCATGGATGCAGTATTCTTAACTTTGGATAGTGCGTTTTTTACCTGTGTGGCAGTTATTACTGGAATTTGGCAATCTTTTGGTATTGAGATAGGCCCTTTAGGGGGTGAGAGGGGGGTGAAATTTGCACTGAATCGATCTGCCAGGATACTGGCAATATCCTTGGGATCAGTATATTTAATGCCATTCTGTTACAGCTCAGAGCAGATCTGAGCATTGCCACTTAGATTCTTGACATAGCTATAGAATGCCTTGTGGTTGTCTTTGGAATCTTTGACAATTTTATTTTCATAACTAGCTCTGGAGGACTTTATGAGCTATCTAAGCTTCTTACTGAGGCTGGTAAGGGAGTTTTTTTCATCCTGGTATTTTACTCTTTTTCTGCAACAGTTTCTTCCTTTTGTTGTAAAGTTTGTTTATAGCAAGGGACCACCAGATTGGCTTCCTTTTTTTGGAGGAGAACATCTTAGTTCTATTGGGGATGGCACGATTCATGCACGAGTGGATGTGCTCGTACAGTGCCTTAGTGTAGGATTCAGCAGTCGAACTTTCAGTTCCCATCTGCATAAGTGTCATGAAGTTTGTCACTTCTGACTTGAGTAGCAGGAAGTTGGCTTTGGAGAAGATTTTACGGAGGTTTCCTTACTGGGGGGTGGGATGTGGATGTCAAGGGTAATTAGCTTATGGTCAGACCTGTCCAATGAGGGGGTGACCATAGGTGTGGAGCATCGATTTCCCATGTTGGTAATGACCTGGTCTAGGATATTGGAGCCCCTGGTAGGACTAAGGATTAGTTGATCGAGGGCGTTGGAATTTATGAATTCCAAGAACCATTGGGCAAAGGTGTTGGTACAGGAGTAGTTTTCCCAGTTAATGGCAGGGTAGTTGAAATCACCCAGTATTAGGGTGTTTGGCTGTATCTTAATATTTTCCAGTATGTTTAGAAAGGTGTAGTGAGAATCTTGGGGCATGGTGGGGGATCTGTAGCAAGCTACAATTTGGATTGCAGTCTTACCTAGTTAGTTGCACCTGGAGAATTTCAGATGCACTGTGTTGGGCAACTAGCCTGGTGTTGTGGATATCCTTGATGAATATGGACTTCCTCCACCTTTAGTGTTTCGGTCCTGGTTTGGTGGCTGAAATGTGTGGTAAGAGTTGTTGCCTGGTATTGCAGGGGTGCTCTCTGGAGCCTTGAATCAGTCTTAGTTACTGCACAGATATCAACATTCTCCATTTTTAGGAGTGACTCGAGAGAGTGCATTTTGAGGTTTAGACTTCTAGCATTGAGTAGCATTACCTTCAGATTTTGCATGCTTGTACCTGTTACGGTGGTGGTTTTGTCCTTTGAACTTTGCCTAAAAAAGGCACTACAGGAATGGCAAGAGCCTTAGACAGTAAACTGAATACCAGGGGAGACAGGTGCAGACAATCTCTGGCAAAGCATTGTGGTCTGTCGATCATGTCGTCCCAGGCAGACAGATACTGGATCCCCTTTGAATGACACCAGAAGCTCAGCCAATTGTTGAAGTCAATCATTTTGTCCTTATACTGTGGTATCATTCTGGGTGAAAGCAGGATGCTACTCAGGGCTAGGGTCATACCTGCCTGGGCCACATGATCTGAGAGCTCTTCCATGTCTCTTTTCATGTAGTCCAGGGAGGAATGTCTCAAGTCAATCACTCCAACATGAACAATGGCAGAGTCATATTTGTACGTGTCATGGAGTGACTTGAGTGCATGCGTTATGTGGCGGATCCTGGCACCCGACAGGCAGCTGACTATAATTTTCTCCTTTTTCAGCCTGGTGAGTGGGACATCAGTGTGCCTGACTATAGAGTCACCTATGACTAAAGTGTTGGGTACATTGTCTTGCCTTAGGGGCTGCTGTTGGGTGGCACACTGGTGTTGTGAGCTATGTGACACTTTGGCTGTGATTGGTGTTTGTTTGAGTTTCAGCTTCGGAGGTCCTTGTTGCTTGGGCAGGTTACTGTTAAGGGCCTCCACATATGTGGGTTTAGTGTTGCTTTGTGTGGGTGTTGGTGTGGGTTTAGAAGGGCTATGTATTGCTTGAGGTGTAGTGTGGGTGTTAACCTTCTCCTTTTGACCGTCTTGCACAATCTTGGGTGGAGAGAGCTTTGTTTCCAGTTTGGCTATGCAAGTGCATCTCTTGCAGATTGTAGTGTTGGGTGGTAGGAGGAGAGGGTTGTCTGTGTACATGAGGCAATTGCTGCATTGCCCCAGTATGCCCAGATTCACCAGGTGGACATGAGAAATCACCGGAAGCTGACCCTTAGACATGCTTGGTTTGGTGCTTTTTTTGTACAGTACAAGAGCTGTTTTCCCTTACCGTAGCAAGGTACTTTGCAATTACCGGCTGTTTAGTGCCTACGATTAATTTCTCCTTATTAACAAGGAGAGTTGAGTCCTTGTATCAGTTTAAGACTTCCTAGTGCTTTCCAGCAGGTTTTAAAACAAGTGCTAGTCACAGGGATGCTAAGATGAAAAAAAAATGGTTTATTCTAAACACTGCAGTGTGCACTAGATGAGTTAGATGTGAAAGTAGGTAACTTAAGTTTTACCTGTCTAAAAAGTTAAGTTTTAGTGGACAGTCACTATTTTTAAAACAGCAAGACAGATTGAAAGGGGGTGATCACTTTTGCATTCTGGTACTATGGAATACAGTAGGATGGCCAATAAATGTAATGGTTGAAGGGGAGTGATTTCACAAAATTATAATGTTGTGCTTACTCACACAAGCCAGTAAAAGAGAGGAAATGAGATATATGGTCAAATTAACATAAGGGGAAGGCAACTAGAAAGACAGTGGTGTTTAAGAACACTACAGTAATCAGGTGGGAAGGTGGGGAAAAAAATTCTGCCGGACTCACAAGAGACAGAGCTGTTGTCTCGTTTCATGTTTTAATATGCAGTTAAAAGTAGAATACAAGTAAAACACAAGGTAAATAAAACAAATCACAATATTCAAAATAGAAAAAGTCAATAAAGTAATACAACAAATAAAAAGCAAACTAACCTTTCCCTCACAGCAAAGTGTAACAGATTCTGGGTGAGCCTTTCTAGTAAAGCTCTGAAATGTTTTACTTTACCCCTTAAATAGAAGGCTTAGTTCCTAGCTCCACCCCCTCAGTTCACAGATGATTAACCTTAACTGACCTGTTCTAATGACCTGTACTAATTTCTGCCTGACTCACAAGAGACAGAGCTGTGGTCTCTTTTCTCGTTTTAATATGCAGTTAAAAGCAGAATACAAGTAAAACACAACATAAATAAAACAAAACACAGTATTCAAAATAGAAAAAGGCAGTAAAGTAAAGGAACAAATAAAAAGCAAACTAACCTTTCCCTCACAGCAAAGTGTAGCAGAGTCTGGGTGAACCTTTCTAGTTGCTGTGTGCTGCCCTTGAGGTTTCTGTCATAGCTGTAGAAGGCCTTATAGTTATCTTTTACCTGGGAGGCTATCTTAACCTAACAGTAGGCTTTGCTTGACATAGCCCTCTTAGTTGCTTACTTGCTTTGATGAGAGAGTTTCTATTTTTATTGGAATTACTACTACTGGTTCTGTCATATTTTTCCTACATTTGTTGTATATCCTGTTTAATTTGGGATGTCACCAGGGTGGTTTCTGGAGCTAGTCCAGGGCTTACTTCTAGCAGGTACGGCAGCCTCTATGCAACCACTGACATGGTTGTACAGAGTTTCTGAGAGCAATTCAGCATAGGCCGCTGTGTTCACTGGGTTTGGAGGGGTAATGAATGTTGAAATCCATCACTTAATAAAAGGTAATTTGCCCTGAATAGTTCCTAACTATTACTGTTTTTACTGGGAAGATGGAGTTGATTTAGATTTCAAAGGAGACAGCTTTATAGTCAGACCTTACCAGGGAGGAGAAGACATGGGGGGGGGGGGGTACAGCATTCTCCCATATTTGTAAGCATGAGGTCCAGTACGTTGGAGCCTCTAGTGGATGTATTCACTGTCTGGTCGAGGTTGCTTGTACTTATGAAGTCCAAGAATCTCTGTGTCTGTAGATTTGAGGCTGTGTAGGACGCCCAGTCTATAAAAGGGTAATTAATGTCTTTCATGAGTAGGGTGCTAGTTTGGATGAGAAGTGTCTCCAGTAGGTCCAAGTATGCATTGTGAGCTTCTTGGGACATGGCGTGTGACCTATAGCTGGCTAGGATATGGTATGGGATTTTGTCTACGGTGACCTGCACATGGAGGAACTCCATCACACCATCCTGTGTGACCACCCTAGAGGTATGCTTGTTATTGATGTATACTGAGACATCTCCTCCTCTTTTAGTCCTTTTCTGTGCAGCTACTGGCCTGAAAGTGTGGAAGGCACTAAAACCTTGCACTGGTGAGTTACTCTCTCAGTAGCTTTATACTGTACCTTGGCAACTGCACAGATGTGTATATTCTAGAGTGTAATATGGGCATGTAGGGGAGTTTATTTTTTTATTTAGGCTCCTGGCATTGAGCAATAGCACCTTTAGGTTCAGCTGAGTTGATTTTGCTATGTCAGAAAGTTTGTCAATTTGTCATTGCCACAAAAGGCACTATGGGAGTGGATAGAGTTTTAGCCAGTACTTGAAGGTTTAGAAGGGAGAGGTGCACACCATCCTTAGCAATGCAATAGGGTCTGTTAACCATGTCCTCTGAAGCTGACAAATACTGGATCCCCCTTAGAATGACACCAAAAAGACAGGCAATTGTTGAAATCGATCGTTTTTTGCTCATACTGTGGCATCATCCTTGGTGATGGTGGTAATATGCTGCTCAATGCTAGGCTCATACCAGCCTGAGACACACAGTCTGAAAGCTATAAAATGTCTCTCTTTATATAGTCAAGGGAGGTACATCCTCAGGTAATTTACACCTACATGGACTATGATGGAATCATACTGGTCCCTGAGGCCTAATAACTTGAGTATTTGTGTGATTTGGTGGATTCTGGCTCCGATAAAGCAACTAAAAGTTATCTTCTGGTTGTTCAGGTTGCTTAGAGGAGCATCAGTATATCTTACAATGGAGTCTGTACATCAAGAGTCCTGGGAAGTGTGTTTGCTTGCCTTAGGGACTTAGTGAGAGGGACAGTATCTGTGGTGTTAGATGGTGTTTCTTATGAGGGCCTTTGGGCTTGCTGAGGCATAGCTTTGACAATGGGTGATCTATGAAATCTTTGTTGCTTAGGAAAATTGCTTTTAAGTGCCTCAGCATACAATAATCTATGTGTGTGTTGTGTACTATGCGAGATGGGTGCTGTGTGCATGGTTTTGACAACTGATGTGTGATTGTATACGACAGTTTAGCCTCCAGTGTCATTGTGTAAGTACACCTCTCTGATCCTGTGTCTGCTTCTTTAAGGATTAAGTGGTTGTCAGTAAACATGAGACAATTGCTACATTTAGTCTCAGGATACCCATATCCACTAAGCTGGCTACAGAGAGGTTAGGAAATTGCATATTCACATTGTCCAGTCCTTTGATTTGTGGGCTACAAGGGGATGGTGTATTGGGTTTAGAAGGCTATTAAGGGTGCTTTACAGGAGCAGATTATGCTGAACTGTACTATATTCTAACTTTAATGTTTATACACTACTGGATTTAACTACACCTGTAGGTATTGCTACCTGACACCCAACTAGCTGCTCTAAGCTTGCTGGCAAAGAAAGTAATTGCACTATAGTGCTGCTTTATAGGGTACAGTTTTATGAGCCGCTCTTTCTAGGTGTTTGCTACAATACAGGACACTGCTAACCCATGCAAACGCACAAAAGTTTTAGAAGCACAGAAAAAAACAGAAAACTTAATGAGCCCTTTGGCCAATAAAATGACTACATCATGAGTCCTTCTGTGTATTTCCTAACTCAGACCAGGGAAATACCTCCTGCCAAAAAATGAATAAATCCAGTCCTACTAAAGGGGGGGGGGAGTAGAAGAGACCTACAAGTGCAATACTACTACGAACCACTTAAACAGCTAGCTGGAAATCCCTTGCTGAATGCAATTTCAAGACAGTCTTAAAGCAGTAACAGTGTAAGGAAGAGCATTTTTTTTAACAAAAGAAAAGCAAAATCAGTGAAATGTGGACATAAAAGCAGGAAACAGTAGGATTACACTCAAAATAGCTAAAGTGCGATTTAGCAATCAAAGGAACTTAATTTGCCCGGATGGCACTGGATACAAGTAAAACACTGCTTGAATGCAGACTAGGATTCCAGTCTTTGCTGAGCTTCTGAAAACTGAGCAGGAGACAATATGTAGTAAAGGAGGTTACTCAAGAACAATACTGGTTTGCTGGTTGGGCACCCAATATCATGGATCTGTGGTAAACAGGATATACAACAGTCAATAGCAATAAAAGAAGGGAGGGACTTTGGAAATCAGATTATCATATGGGGTCGGAGTGACAGATACAGCCTTATTATAAAACAAGAACACAATCAATAGGGCTGGGGAAAAAAAACAATTTGGCTAGCTAGCTAGAGAGGCATACAATCAAATTAAGGCAATATTGGAGCGCTTTCATAAACTTTAGCTTAATGTATTAGTATGGGAAGGGCAGAAATAGAATGCAACTTTAAGCAGGTAAAAGATCAGCAGAATATAAAAACACTGAAGGACAAAGTGGAGCAGAGGCAGTTCTGTCACTATTGACCTACTACTTCTGTTTAAGACACCAGACCATCGAGAAATTTACCAGTAAAAGCGTTTATGGAAAAATGCAATAATAAATTGCTGAGGCTCAAAACTCTCACAGGATTACACACCTCTGTCACCACTGTGAATTAAACTACAAGACTATGGGTCAAGCAGGGTTTAAAATACAAACGGGTAGCTTTTACAAGTAATTATACTTATGAAAATAGAAGTGTGGAATAAGACGGAAAAACAATCTTTCCACAACTGTTATTAAACAAGACTAAGGTTCCAGAACAAATTTAAAAATGCAAACAGATGCAACAGAGCAGAAAAGTACAAAGTATTATTACCACAAGGGTCACTACGTGCAACTCAAGTATTTAAGCAGAATTGATATAATTAAAATAATTTAATTTTCTCTTTCCTTTTTTTTTTTTTTTGATAAGGTAGTTACCCTCAGTTCCACACTTCTCCAAGTCTTGGATAAAAGTTTCTGAGTAAGAGAAGCAAAGGATGTGAGGCAGTACATTCCAGTACAGCAATGATTACACTGTTAAAAATTATAATGCTAGTTGGTACATGATTCAGTGTCTGTTACGTGAAATGGCTGCCATGAATGAAGTTCTGCATTGCCCATGTTTCTACTATGCCACAAGAGATTTAATTTATGAAGTTTCTGTTACTCAGGTCCCTCAACAGGTATAAATATGACTCTGTCATTGTATATGCGGGTGTGAATGACCTGAGCCATACCTCCCTGGACTACATGAAGAGAGACATGGAGGAGCTCTCAGATTATGTAGCCCAGGCGGGTATGACCCTAGCCCAGAGCATCATCCTACCATCACCCAGAATGATACCACAGTACAAGCAGAAAATGATTGATTTCAACAACTGGCTAAATTTCTGGTATCATTCTAAGGGGATCCAGTATCTGTCTGCCTGGGATGACATGACTGACAGATCTCGATGCTTTGTCAGTGATGGCCTGCATCTGTCACCCCTGGGCTTCCAGATACTGGCCAAGGCACTTGCCACCCCTATAGTGCCTTTTTTAGGCAGTGTTCCAAAGACCAAATTACCACCATATCAGCTACAAACAGATGAAATCAGAGGGTCATGCTGCTCAATGCCTAGAAGTCTAAATCTCAAAATGCACTCACTCAAAGCACTCCTTAAAATGGAGAACTCCAACATTTGTGCTGTAACAGAGACCTGGTTCAAGGCAGCCGAAAGCACCCCTGCACTACCAGCTATAACTCATTCCACACCTTTCGGCTCTAGAACCTGGACTGAAGCTCCAAAGGCAGTGGTGTTTCCATATTCATAAAGGATGTGCACACCCTCCAGACTGGTAGCCCAACATAACACATCAGAGATTCTTCAGGTGCAGCTAACATTGGGTAAGGCAGTGATTCAGGTCGTAGCCTGCTATAGGTCCCCAACCATGTCCCAAGACTCTCACTCCACATTCCTAAGTACCCTGAAGAATATTAGGGTCCAACCTAACACTCTCTTACTAGGCGACTTCAACTACCCCTCCATTAACTGGGTAAACTACTCATGTACCAATACACTTGCCCGTTTCTTGGAGTTCATTAATTCCAATGCCCTGGACCAGATCGTTCTTACCCCCACAAGAGATAGCAACATCCTTGACCTGGTTATTACTAACATGGGCAACCGTTGCTCTACACCAGTAGTCAACTCCTCTCTGGCTAGATCTGACCACAAACTAATCACCTTGGAAATTCACATCACTCCCACCCCCACCCCACCCCCACAAAGGTAACCACCATGAAAAACTTCTCCAAAGCTAAGATTGGGCTCCTAAAAACAGAGGTGGCCAACTTCACGGCACCCATCCAAATGGAGAATAGTTGCGTGACCGCAGAATAATACACCAATGCACTGTACAAACCCGTACACAAATGCATGGATCTCGCCATACCCAATAGAACCAAGACGCTCTCCTCCAAAGAACGAAAGCCAATCTGGTGGTCCCCTGTCATAAACAAACGCTACAACAACAGGAGGAAACTGATGCGGAATAAGGTGAAGTCCCAAGACTGGAAAAACTCCCTTATCAGCCTCAACAAAAAGTTGAGATCCCTCATCAAATCCTCTAAAGCTAGCTATGAAAACAGAATTGCAGCAGATAGTAAAGATAACCACAAGCCCTTCTATAGTTATGTAAAGAATCTCCACAGCAATAGCCAGATTTGCTCTGAGCTACTGCACAATGGTACCTCCTATACCGAGCCAACAGATATTGCCAGTATACTGGCCGACAGACTCAGTGCCAACTTTACCCCTCTCGCCTCCCCCAAATGACCAATCACAATACCAGTACAATGCCAAGCACCCAGTATTACTGCCGCCCAGGATAAAATAGAACTGTCCAAGGCCAAGAATACAGCTTCTATAGGACAATAGGACAATTGACAATATCCCTGGTTGTGTTCTACATGAACTAAAGAGTGAACTGGCACCTCACCTGTGTGTCCTGTTCAATCACAGCCACACCTCTGGCTTTGTCCCTACCGAATGACGCACCGCTACAGTCATCCCTCTCCAAAAAGGAGGAGTGACTACAGACCTTGAGAACTATCGCCCCATTAGCCTGACGGGTTTGATATGCAAAGCTATGGAACGCATCATCATGGACTTAATAAACAAGGATATAGGGAATTTCCAAACTCTGGATCCCACACAGTTTGGTTTTGTGAAGGGTAGACCATGCCTGCTCAACTTGGTTTGAGTCAGTCACCAGAGCTGTGAATGAAGGCAAGGTAGTTCATACAGCCTACCTTGATCTTTTGATACCATTCCCCACTCAGGAATCATAGAAAAACTCACTAAGCTTAGCATCAACTCGTACATCACTAGGTGGGTTGTAAACTGGCTAACAGAACCCACAGTGTGAAAGTAGCTGACTCCAAGTCAGACTGCTGACTAGTCACGAGTGGAGTCCCACAGGGTCGGTCCTGGATCCTCTCCTGTTTGGTATCTACTTCTCTGAAGTCCAGGCCAACATGAAGGCACTCTGACAAAGTTTGCAGATGATTGCAAGTTGGGAGCTATTATTAACTCCCCAAGTGATGCTGACATCCTACAGAATGGCCTCACTGAGACCAACGACTGGTGTCAGAACCATGGCCTTAAGCTCAATGCCAAAAAAATGTGCCGTCATCACCTTTGGGAAAAACCCGGTTCCCATGAATTACCACATTGATGGTAGTCCACTGAACACAGAAGGTGTTATAAGAGATCTGGGAACACAGGTTGACAGCAATCTCTCTTTTGATCACCACATTACCACTGTGGTCAGAAAGTCCTTCTATGTGGCATATCTCATTAATAAGGGTTTTGCTTCCAGGAAGAAAGAGGTCATTGTCTCCCTCTACTCTTCCCTCATTAGGCCAATCATCGAGTACGATGCCCCATTTGGCATGTTCCTTACTAGACACTTGCAAAAACTTGAGAGGCTGCAAAAGTACCTCACAAAGAGGATCCTAGGCCTTAAACAATTGTCCAATATGGACAGACTCGAAAAACTTCAACTATTCTCTGTCTCATATCGCCTACTTAGAGGCGATCTCTGCTTAACTTACACAGCCACGTCTGACACAGTTCTGTTAAAAATGCTACATCTAAAGAAATCCCAATCTCTCCACACCACATGCTCCAGAGACCTCAACCTCATTACCACAATTAACAGAACATGCTGGAGAGACAGGTTCATAACACAAAGACTGCCCATGCTATGGAACAGACTTCCCATACATGTCAAGCAGAGCACCTCTCTGACCCTCTTCATGAGAAATCTTGATGAGTGGATGGGAAACAGAAAATTCACCCCGGGGATAACTCCAGTGGCTCTACTTGACAGAGGCACTGGGAACTAACATCGAGTGGCATGATGCCAGGTTAATCCTATGGCTAGGCTTGTAAAGGCTCCAGGGCCATTAGCCTAGTACACACCTATGAACAAAATGGTAATTAGCAGTTCTGATTCATGTAGTGGAAGCTCCTGCTACATCACTATTCAGCTTTCATGAATCCAACCCATATTTTAACTTATATATTTACTTCAAGGAAAATGCTACAATAATGAGCCACTTAAAGTGTAAATGTATCTGGCCACTATCTGTTTACATAGGTGCAATTACAAACTTTACACGAATGGGAGTACTCACTCTGTGCTGTACCATGACAAAAGGAGAGAAGGAACATGAGTTCTCTCTTAGATACATAAAATACCCTGAAAATATTCTCCAAAGAGAAATTATCTCTAAAAGGAGCCATCCAAACTGCTCATTCTCAAATCTTTTGCACAGCAGTTTAGCCTCAGCTAGGCATGTCTGGAGGTGAAGATTTATGTCCATGCCAACTGGTCTGCCAGCTGCAACTATGGGTAACAGATGCGGAGTGGATAGCACGTGACATGATACTGTGGGAAGATCTCAGCTGAAATTCAGTACTGGGGATCTCCAAACTCTTGACCACACACAGTTTGGCTTTATCAAGCAGAAATCCTGCCTGCTGAACCTGACTGGCTTCTTCGAGGAAGTCACCAAGGCTGTGGATGAGGGTAAGGCAGTGCATACAACCTACCTTGACCTGGCCAAGACCTTTGATACCATTGCCCACTAAGGTATCATTGATAAACTCAGCCAACTAGGCATCAATCCTTACATCACTAGGTGGGTTGCAAACTGGCTCACAGACAGGATCTACAGAGTGAAAGCTGCGGATTCCAAGTCAGACTATTGACCAATCGCGAGTGGATTCCCACAGGGCTTGGTCTTGGGCCCTCTCCTGTTTGGTATCTACTTCTCAGAAATCCAGGCCAACACAGAAGGACTCTGGTTGACCAATTTCGCTGATGACTGCAAGCTAGGAGTCATTATCAATTCCCAAAGTAATACAGACATCCTACAAAAGGGCCTCTCTGAGACCAATGACTGGTGTCAGAACAATGGCCTGAAGCTAAATGCCAAAAAATGCGTTATCGTCCCCATTGGAAAAAACTCAGTTCCTAAGAATTACCACGTTGATGGGAGCCTTCTGAACACTGAAGGGATAAGAGATCTGGGCACCCAGGTCGACAGCCACCTCACCTTCGACCACCACATTGCCACTGTGGTCAGAAAGTCCTTCTTCGTGACACATCTTATAACCAAAGGTTTCACATCCAGGAAGAAAGAGATCATCATCATTCTCTACTCATCCCTCATTAGACCAATCATCAAATATAACGCCCCATTTGGCATGTACCTGACCAGACACCTACAACAGTTGGAGAGGCCACAAAAGTACCTCACAAAAAAGAACCAAGGCCTTAAACACATGTCCTAAATGGACAAACTCAACAAACTTCAGCTGTTCTCAGTCTCTTACAGTCTACTTAGAGTTGATCCCTACATGACTTACAAAGCCATGTCCAACCCAGCCCTACTTGAAATGCTACACCTAAAGAAATCCCAGTCTTGCTATGTCACATGGTCCAGAGATCACAACCTCATTACCACAATTAATAGAACATGCTGGAGGGGACAGGTTCATTTCCCAAAGACTGTCCATACTCTGGAATAAGGTTCCTATTCATGTCAAGCAGAGCACCTCACTGGCCCTCTTCAAGAGAAATCTTGACGAGTGAATGGGTAACAAAGTTCACCCCAGGGATCACTCCAGTTGCCCTAATGGATAGGGGCACTGTGAACTAACATCAGGTGGCAGGATGCCTGGGCAATTTTGGGGGGCTAGGTTTGTAAAGGCTCCAGGACCATTAGCCTAGTATACACCTATGAACCTATGAGACATCCTTCCAGTCCACAAAGCCCAGGTTGTGACTTGTTACACACATAAACATATAATGAAAACATACAGTTTGTATACGTGTGTGTGTGTGTGTGTGTGTGTGTGTGTGTATATGTGTACGGATCTCTGCTAGATTATCGAAGTTCTGAAACTTCGAAACTCATATGGCCGAAACCATATGATCGAAGTTTTGGAACTTTGAACGTAAAAAAAAAACAAACTATTTTTAATGTTTTTGTGGGGGGGGGCAAGGCTCCCTGCACTCCCACACCCCTTGCTGATTAAATATACCAACTCTGAGATTGTACTATATTGCGGAAAAGGGTAAATTTCCCATTCTGTGCTGTACCGTGATCTCCATTCAAAATGTTTGAAATTTCAAACCTTCCATCATATGGTTCCGACCATATGACTTTCGAAGTTTTGAAACTTCAATAATCTGATAGGGATTCATATATATATATATATATATATATATATATATATATATATATATATATATGTGTGTGTGTGTGTGTGTGTGTGTGTGTATAGGGTCTTCTTTATACCCTCGAAACATGAAAAACCCGAATCGTGTGACACAAAGAGCGAACCGCGGATACGTCAAATGTACTAAGGTGCGAAAATGTAAACCTCGAACCATCATAGTCGGCCAACCCACCACCCGCAACACACTACCTACCCAAACACAATAAAAAAACACATACATACACTAACCAAATCCCTACTTCTAACCCTAAATTAAAGCACCAAAATCCTACTGCTAAACCTACACTAACCCCACATACACAACTGTCTATGCACTATCCTTAACCCCTCCCTAACCATAAGGTCCGTAACTAACGCACACTTCCCCCTACGGAGCTATACCCAAACAAACTAAATATTCCGCACACATACACTTAACAAAACCCTACACTAAACCTTACATACATTACCTACACAAAACCTTACATACACTACCTACCTATGCACTTATCTTAACCCCTCCCTAACCCTAAGGTCCGTAACTACTGCACACTTACCTTACGGAGCAATAAAGTAGACGGGCCAACTATGCAATTTCGATATTTCCCCTTTCACGGTTTCATTCGTTCGACGTATTCGCTGTTCGTTCTTTCCGTGTCGCGTGATTCGGATTTGGGTTTTACTGCTTCCGAGAGCTTAATAGATATACATATACATATATATATATATATATATATATATATATATATATATATATATATATATATACACACACACACACACACACATATATATATATATATATATATATATATATATATATATATATATATATCTTACTATCAAAATCTTGAAGGCAACATTTTTTTGCCATCAAAACAAACCAAATTCCTGAAAATGAAACCAAAATCCAGCCTAAATGTCGAACGTCGTAAACATAATGTTCGACATTTGACATACCAGACTTCCGGTTTCGAAAGTCTGTATGTCCTTTTATGTTTTAGCAGGGGGGCAAGCCCCCCTGCACCTCCCCACACCCCCTGCAAATTATATATACCAACACTGAGATCACATTACACTGAGGACAGGGGTAAGTTTCCTGATCCTGATCCTCACTGTACTGCAATCTCTGTTCACAATGCTGAACTAATAATAACGAATCAAGCTTTACGTTCATTATTATGAGGTCATATTATTTCAGTTCGGCATTGTGCAACTTTGAAAACTGCCTTTCGTCCACACAACATTCGCACTCGAGCCTTCAAAAATTTAGATTGTAAGCCTTTATTATACACAGAAAAAGGAACAAAAATAATTTAGTGCAGGAAAAACATGACAGACTGGTTTTGCTTAAAGCTTTGCCAATGTCTAAAAGATTTTTGCATCACAGAGCTCTTATGTGCAGAAAATACTTGTCATATGATCAAAGACAACAGACAAGAGGAAACATTTTTTCATTATAGTAACAGAAGTATCTTTTGTCTGCCTAAGAAAAGCACAACATGGTCCTTAGTCAAGCGACAAATGATAACTACTACAGAATGGATTTTGTGAACTGCAGGGGTTCTGTAAAGCAAGATTCCTCATGAGGGGAACTAACAAATAAGACCAATCGATTAACCACATTAATTACAAACTCAAGGATCTTAATTCTCTCGGATTCACAGATGGTTAAGGAATCAGAATGGGAATGCAATGGTTACTTTAAGTTGACACCATTAAACCAATTCTTGTGCTCTTCCCATGTGGAAGATGGGGTGCTCAGCAGAAGCCAGGAGTTAGAAGTACACCAAATGTGATGCTAGCCAAGCATGCAATTGTAATGCATTTGTCACAGATTGTGTGAATGATTAACAGTGTGGTGGACAGACTGACAATGGCACTACACCTAACTAATGAACTATTTTTTTCATTTACTTACTTGGATGTCTTCTCCTGTCATTAGACAGGATGTCAAAACCCAGCAGTGTATAGGTAAGGCTGACAGAAAAGAGACTGGCATAGGATGGCCTTGTCACATCGACTCAATTTTTGTATGTACGTAGCAGACTTCCTGGGGGAAGCAAAAATATTTGATAGTCCATGTTCAACATCAGACCCAGAAACAGCAACGTGTCCTAGATAATAAAAGGTCCACACCTCAAGTGCTTTGGGGCTGCCCCCTTGCCTCAGTGAGCAAGAGGAGACAGTACTCGCATCTTAGGTTTTGCTCCTTACACTGTTCACCTAGGAAGAATACCTCTTAGTAGACAATGACAACACTAGCAGCAAAGTAGAAGAAGAAAGGTCTATGGAAAGGCTGGACTTTGAAGAAGGGCCAGGTCTAGGCTTTGACCTTGACAGGGAGACACTACCATTTGCACTATGTGCTCCTTTCTATGATTGCTGAATGAGACATATGACCTATATACTTGTGCCGTGCCACTTGTAGCTTGTTGTAATGCTTGATAAAGACTTCAAGCTTCTCTTCTTGATGCTCGTCAGTCACAGAATTGCCAGTAGTCACTGACATTATGATTTGTCTTAATTAAGCATTTTATTCATGAGCTGGTAAACAGATCTGATGTGAGCTAGTAGAGGAAAAGTATGAACCACCGTAACACTTGTATCCCTTATCCCACAGTGAAAGGGCCGAAGAGGAACACAACCATCCTAAATATGGGGAGAAGTCACATCAGAAGGTAAAATAAATAAACAAACAAACTACTGAAGTACTACAGCCACTGTGGAAAGTCCCCTCAAAGCAACATCTGATACTACGTCTGCATCCTCCGTGATGGAATGTGAGAAAGTAACAGTTTTCAAACATCTACATGCTGGCTTCATAACAATACTCTATACACTAGAATCCAGAATGCAAACAGTAGTTCAAGTGAATAGGATACAAGCTGGAATAGTCCACTGGGGAGACTTGGATGGCTGTATACCTGCTCACCTCTTTCACAGGTAAATGACTGACAGATCACTGCAGTGGTGCACCTCCAACCAGTGGTGAAGATAAGGGGAGCTGGTCTTATGAACTAAAAACTAGCAAAACATGCCTGTAAGAATGTTTGTGTGTCTTCGTAAGTTTTAGTCAGTTGAGTCACTGTACTGCTCATGATACTGAGTGTGGATTGGTATTAGTTTCCAGGTCATCCCAAACAAGTTAGTCTTGCAATACTATGATAGTCCTAGAACCCAGCAACCCAAGTTTTTCCCCTTAGGGAAACAAACAAAGAAAACAACTGGCCAGGTACCTCTAACTCTGTGGTCATGGGGAAGGGGTAGAGTGCAAAGTCAATGACTGAAAATTAAAATACATTAACAATTGCATAATTAACTCCTTGACTATCACATTTGCCGACATTACAGAGCAGTCACTATATCAAAATAATAATTCTAGACATCTCCATGGCTTACAGGGAAAATGCACTGACTTTTGCTACAGTTGATCCAGGGCTGAATAATGGCCTGGCCACTGTAAGAACCCCCTGCCAGAACCGGCACGGGTGATGTGTAATCTGAGCAACAGGTATTAAGACAACCACCTCAGAACAGGTGGGTCCATGGAGAGGATTTTGTTGAATGTTTGCTAAAGGAGTACACAACACTGTGAAGCTGAAGGCTTCATACACAGACACTACAAAACAGCTTGAAAGCACATAAAAAATACAAATCCCACAGTGGATATCAGCACAAGTCTCAGCACTCGACCTTTGCCCCTGAAGAAAACAAATGAACAGGTGGGTTCTCCATCTTAGAAAGAATGTATTGGCCTAACAGGACAGTGGAGTGGGGAGGCTTGATGAAAAATAAAGAAAAAAACTTAAAAAAAAATGTTAATTCTGTCATGTAAAAAGTTACTGTATGAACACATCCCCTGTGAATAAAATAGTCTAGGGTTCATGACACAGACTATGATGCTAGGAAACCATCTGCCCTAATTATTTCAAGAAGTTAATTTACTTGCATCATGTTGGAATTCTCTGGGAAATATCCTACAGTGCTGTCAGTTCAGAAATCATAAATTATCCAGTTATCAGCAGCAAAAATGAGCATAAACTGTTTATTTGGGTAAAGTTTGTATTCTCTGCTTGTATTTCTTGCAAATTATTATTCTAAAAATGTTTGTTTTTTAAATCCCAGACAGCCATGGTCATATTGCTCCAGGGATGGAACAAATCAGATATTTAGGTTACCTTGCTGCTTGCTATATCATGTGGCAGAATTCGACTGAAGGCACTCTGTATAACTTGGCACAGATTCGCAGTGTACAGCAAGTAGTAAGTAACATTTTGTATCACAGAAATCTTAAGTATATTATCATAGTTAATAAACTTTTCTGAGAATTTCTAATTCCCTTAAACTCACACTGAAGAATATGTATGCAAACCATACTGAAACATAATGCTAATATTTTTTGCCCCCCACAGGACAGACCGATGGCTTCTTTACCTGTACCCAACCGATGCATTCATTCAGCAGTTGTGAAAGACAGGGATTCCTAGGCAGGTGATATCCCTCTAGCCCATTTGTTCCTACATGGGGATCTCAAAAGAGCTCATCTGCTTGCAGTGAGAGTTGGGTGGTAGGGAGCAGGTCAGCTGTTGTTTGTCCTGCAAGGTGACCTACCCTATCCCCCTGAGGAACAACTCACCCCCACTTGTGATAAATCTTCCAAGCTTCGCTATAGCTGCCCTCAGAGGGGAAACATACCTTTTCACTCTGAATTCCCCTCAACTCACAATGCATCTTGCACATGACAGTCCAGGCTTAGCTCCACAAGGAAGAAGTTAAGTGTTCCTGCTGGGTGTCACCCTTGTGATGAGCCACAGCTGCCTTTCTCCTCCCCAGGACAGGTGAGCTGCCAGAGGCCAATTAATCTCATCCTCCTTGAATGATCCCACAGGTGTTCAAAGATGCTATTTGAAATCAGATCACCTACAATGTAGTCAGGGCTTTATTCGTCTACTCCACAGAGTAGCCTAATGCTATTACAATTTTGTCATTTTGTTACAAGCTGCATGCTAAACTAATCAGTAACTCAATGAAGCTGAACATGACATGTTGCAATAAAAGAAAACAAAAATGCCATAAACTCTGATATGCCTATGGTACTGAATACATAAAAGCTAAACATAATGAAATTCAACTTAACAGTAAGTGACTAAATGAAGCAGACATGATGTAAGCTGACGTAGTTATAAATACCACCTACAAGTTGCAGAAGACAAATATAATGCAACTGACTGTAACATGTTTCAGGATTTGTCACAGTGGGAAACTATGCAACATAGGTTTACATGAAAATATCTGTATATCCAAAATAAGCACAGTCATCCCTATGATCAGAAAATGTCTTGGTACATTTTAATAAAACGCAACATTTATTAATTCTAAAAGTATACAATTCAAAATCACTAGTAAGATGTTAGCTGGAATTTTCAGATGTATAGAGAGGTTTCACTATGAAAGAAAAGTTTGTGGGAAAATGTGGTACATGAGAAACATTAGCATACTCTACTTAACTAACACAGTATTATGTAAAAGGAACTAGAAATGCTGATGGTATATAAATTTATTTCCAGTAGTTATTTGGTATAAACATTAGGGGTAGAAATAAGAGATACTGACAGACACATTAGAAACAAAGAGCCTGCGACTAGGCAGGCCATGTGCACAGAAGGAAATTGTGAAAAAAATATTTTCTAATTATTTTCTGTACTCCCCCCCCCCCCCCCAAAAAAAAAAAAAAAAACACTGATCAACCCACTGCTTCAATGGGCCATGCTAATACCCCAGGATGCCTCCAGAATAGCATAAAATATGACCTGTCAGGTCAACTAGAATCTCTATTTAATACCAAACGAATGGAGGACTGCAATTGTTATCCCTCTAAACAAAGGGAGCCATCCATGGACTATGGAACTACAGACCCATCAGTTTGACTAGTCACATATGCAAGGCCATGGAAAGAATTATCATGGATCTAATAAACAATGACACAGGAAATCTACAGACAGTGGAACCTACCCAGTTCAGTTTTGTCAAAGGCAGGCCATGTCAACTTAACCTAGTGAACTTCTTCAAGAGGTCACTGAAGCTAAGCATGAGGGCAAAAGTGTGCACACTGCCTACCTCGACCAGGCTCTGGCATTGTAGATAAACTTACAAAGTTAGGATTAAACACATATGTCACCTGATGGACAGCCAGCTGGCTCACAGAGATGACACAAGTTAGGATAGGTGAACCCACTTCTACAAAAAAAAAGGTCAGTCACTAGTGGAGTCCCACAGGGATTAGTACAGGGGTCTTTGTTTTTGGCATCTACTTCTCTCAAGTAAAGGCAAAAGTCAATGGCCTCTGGCTGACTTGGTTTGCAGACCACTGCAAACTAGGCATGGTGCCTGAATTCCCTAAAGAGACAGAAACCCTTCAAGAGGGCATAATGCAGACACACGGTGCCAGAGCCATGAATTAAAACTCAGTGCAAAAAAAAATGCATAGTAGCACCTTTTGGAAAAAATGACTACCCCTGGAAATTACCACATTGATAATGCACCCCTAAAAGTAGACCTAGTGGTCAGGTATCTGTGAATGCAATTTGACAGTAACCTGACCACTAAAAAAATCCTTCTACTTTGTACAACTTGTAAGTAAGGGCATGACATTCAGGTGCAAGGAGGTCACTGTTCCACTGAAGGCAGCTATCATCAGACCAGTCATATAGCACAATAGATTCCTTTGTCATGTACCTGATCAGGCACTTGAAACAGCTTGAAAGACCACAGAGGTTCCTCACAAAAAGAAGCCATGTACCTGATCAGGCACTTGAAATGGCTTGAAAGACTACAGAGGTTCCTCACAAAAAGAATGCAGGGAGTAAACAACAAGTCCTACATGGACCATCTTAAACCCCTATGCCTGTACTTGGTCTCCTACTTATTGCTGCATGATTATCTGTACTTAGTCTATAAGGCATCTGCTGATCCCACACTGATGGATTTGTTGCACATCTGCAAAACAAACAGCATCAGAAATACCTGTTCTAAAGACCTAGACCATGACTGCACATAAACAATACATTTTGGAGTGACAGGTATGTGTCTCAAAGATTACCTCTCCTATGGAATAAGATTCCCATCCATGTGAAGCGAAGTTAATCTATAACCCTATTCTAGCATAACTTGGACCAATGAATGGGAAACTGCAAATTTCACCCTGGTTTTCCACCTATGGCCCTAATGGACAGGAGCAGCCTGTGAATGCTTGATGGGTACAAGCCTATATCATAACCTTAAAATTCCTTGGGGTACTTATACACAACACATGTCAGCAATATTCTGGTAAATTTGGAGTAAGCTTGACTAGGGTTAAAATGATTCTTGGGCTGATAGCCTAGTAACAACCTATGAATCTGTGATTAGAAAATCAAACATAATAATATTTTCAAGGGCTTTAGATGAACATGTAGACCACAACAAACTCAGGATGGAATAAAATTTGTTGTTGTTTGTCTTTCGGCTTTTTCCCTGTAAGGGGTTGCCACAGTGGAACTCCGGTCCGTTAATGATTGGCACTAGATTTTTACGAAATGCCGAGGTGCCAGCTCGACGCCCAACCTTCAAAGAAGGCACGCCCATTTACGCACGCATGTCTTTCGAATGCTACCCAACCGCGGGGAGGACATGCAGACTCCACACAAAAGGCACTCCCAAGCCAAGCCGAGAATCAATGGGAGAACCTCTTGCTGTGAAGTAACAACGCTACCGCTGTACCACCGCGGAATCAGGATTAAATCTGATCAGTGACAAACTTGACGCCCTTACTTACGGCAAACTAAATTTCTACATGAGAAGCAAAAAGTGGATGAGTGGGTGCAGGGTTCATTTTAAAGCTGGGACACAGACAAGAGCAAAAAGGAAACTTTAAACCTGATCTGCCTTTTTGATTCTTTGGGAGTAATGTTGTACATAGCTTTTTCTCTGTATTCAAGAATCAGGAAGAAAGCCAAAAATAATGGGAGGTGGGCAAATTCACAAAATCATTAGCAGTTCTAAAATATTATTGTAATTCACTTAGAATGCCATCAGAGCATTTTTTTTATCAATGTGCATTTTCTGGAAATTAAGAACTATAAGACTCTAATATGTGGCATTATTTTCCAATTCTAACCTCAATGATTTATCAAAAAATCAAACAATTTACAAGGGACCAGATAAAAATATGAGGCAAAATCACTGACAGCTGAGAGTTATGTCTTCTGAACTACCTGCTGATTCCTACAGAGATTCTAAACAGGCACACTAAGATTCTCCTCTGAGCTGAACATACGGTCCACTGACTCTTGTATATGATACTTTCTTATATATCACAACATATTGGCCAGCACAGATGAATATTCAAAAATGAACCCTATATGTGTGTTGACAGACTACATGGAATATTTACCAGTTACACAGTTGTCTATTATATACTATATTTAAGATGCAGCAATTCTCAGCTTTCATTAGTAGCTAAGCCTAGTCTGTAAATGAATCCTAGTCACCTGCACAGCTTGGTGTGGGGTCAAAGACTGTTAACCGAATGCTGTGATATATTAACTTGAGGAACATTACACTCTTCCATATCCCATTTTGTTGGCACTTAAGTGTTATACATCTTTGATCATGTTGATGATGCCTTGGAACATTTGATCTTGCATAATCACTAATGCAGTGTCCTGTACTTTTTGTGTGAAATAGAGAACATGAAAAAGACAGGTTTCGGATTCATTTTTTTAACTTTTTCCTTCTTCCAGCTTTGCATTACCTCAGAGGCAGTATAAGTAGACATGGGGGGGGGTGTGGTTGAAGGACAGAGTCCCCAATCCAGGGATAAAAGAAATTGCACCGCTTGCAGAAAATGTTTGTTCGGTTGGCCAACTTCATGTATTTTTTATTGTAATTTTTCTAAGTTTTAGATATTTGTAACATTTTGCACTCCTGCTCACAAATAAACACAGGAAATAAAGGTGGGTATTTCTACCTCCTCCAAAAGACCTGCTACTAGTGGTGTACTCCAGAGTTCAGTCCTTGGGCCATTCTGCTTTTACATTTACTTCTCAGAAGTCAAAGCTAATGTTAAGGGCTTGTGGCTGACCAAGTTTGCGGATGAATACAAAAGTACAGTTTTGTACCTACCATAAATGTAGATGTCCGATTGTTCACACTGCTGCAGTCATCACACTTGGGTTATCCTGCCGTCAGGCGGTCCCGCAGTCGGCCAGAGTTCCAAAGTCTTGGTCCGGCATCGGTTGCTGTCGCTTCTTCCCTGACGTCAGTGCGCCAGGGGTATATAAGAGGCATCCAACGCCATTTTCTTCAGTTTTTCTTGCCCCAGATGTCAGGTTCCCCCAAGTAGGTAGGCAATACATATTGCTAATAAAACATGTAAAGGAATAAAAGGAATACCTTCAGTTACAAGCAAATACACCACAAAGGTTGTACAGGATAGAAAAGGTATAGAAAAGTTCAGCTAGGTCAGAGGGGATGGAGGGAGGGTAACCTGGACTGCAGCAGTGTGAACACTCGAACATCTACATTTATGGTAGGTACAAAACTGTACTATGTTCATCGTGTTACACTGCTACAGTCATCACACTTGGGTTGAATCCCAAAGCTAAGGATGGGTGGTGGAACTAAACAGGGTTTGGAGAGGCTAGTAGGCCCTGCAGAACTGCAGTAGCTCTGGTTTTAGAGTATAGAGGTAAGTGATAGTGCTTGGTGAAGGTGTGCACTGAACTCCAAGTTGCAGCCTCCAAAATATCCTTGGTTGGTACCACTCTGAGGAAGGCTGTTGATGTTGCTTTAGCCCTGGTGGAATGGGGCCTAATGTTACCAGGTGCAGGTTTCCCATAGTGTGTGTAGCAGAAACAGATACAATGTCCTATCCATTTTGAAATGGTCTGTTTTATGACAGCCTTTCCTTGTGATCCTGCAGCATAGGATACAAAGAGCTGGTCAGATTTTCTGAAAGCCTTAGTTTTATCCAAGTAGTAACGTAATTGCCTGTGAATGTCCAAAGAGTGTAGGAGCCTTTCCCCTTTGTTTTGGGGGTTTGGATAAAAGGTGGGCAAATGAATGGTTTGGTTTAGGGCCACACTGGATACCACCTTTGGCATAAAGGAAGTGTTAGTTCATAAAGCGACTCTGTCTTGATGAAAAATGATGAAAGGCTCCACTGCCATAAGGGCCTGTAGCTCTGAGACTCTTTGTGCTGAAGTTATTGCTAGCAGCAGGGCAGTTTTCCATGATAGAAACTGTAGATCAGCTGTAAAAGCTGGTTCAAAGGGTGGTAGTGTAAGTTTTTCCAAAACAAAGTTGAGATCCCAAGTTGGTTCTCTCTGGGGCGGTCTTATGCTCTTAGCCCCTCTGAGGAACAGTCTTAGTAATGGATGTGAAAATATACGAGGATCCGTGTTGTATTGAGCTGAAATAGCTGAGTTGTGGATCTTAATAGATGAAAAGGAAAGTCCTTTGTGCAACATCTCAGTTAAATATTGAAGAATCTGAGGAATATTTGGGACAAGGGGATTTTGGCCTTTAGCCTGGTTCCAGGCACAGAATTTGTCTGAATAGGCTTTCCTGGTGCTGGGCCTCCTGGCCTCCAGAATGACATCCATCGCAGCTTTAGAGAGAAGTGTTGACTGGTTGTTTAGGTAATTTGCCATGCAGCCAGATTTAAAGTCAACAGCTGGCTATGTAGAATCTGATTGTTTTGCTGAGTGAGCAGGTGAGGAATTGGAGGTAAAATCCATGGTGGGCCTTGAGCCATGTTCCTCAGTATTGGATACCAGTGTTGGCGTGGCCAGTCTGGAGCAATGAGTATCATTTGTGGCCTCTTTAATCTGGCTTTCAGCAGCACCTTTACCAAAAGAGGCAGTGGAGGAAAGGCATACACTGTCAATTTTTTCCAACTGAATGAGAGGGTGTCCACTTTCCAAGATAGTGTGTGTTATGTCCTTGTGCAGAATTTCCGTAGTTGGTAGTTTTGGGGGGAAGCAAACAGATCTATGTCTGGGCTCCCCCATTTTTGAGTTATCATTGCGAATACTTGTGGATCTAGTTTCCATTCGTGAGGATCTCTGATGTTTCTGCTTAGATCGTCTGCCAATGTGTTTTTCTTTCCTGGTAGGAATTGTACTTGTAGTTGAACTTGGTAGGTCAGTGCTGTGTTCCACAAGGTCATTGCTTGCCTGCATAGGGGGTAGGAATGTGTGCCCCCTTGCTTGTTTATGTACCACATCACTGTGGTGTTGTCCTTCTTTATTAGGAGTTGTCCTGGATGTAGGAGGTCCTTGAAAGCTGTTAGGGCATTTTGTACAGCTAGCATCTCTTTTTGATTGATATGTAGATGCCTTTGATCTGCAGACCATTTGTCCTGAATACACTGTCCTGCCATGTGTGCTCCCCAGGCATAATCCGATGCATCTGTTGTTATAGTTTGCCTGGCTATGGGTAAGGTAAAAGGCTGACCCTTGTTGAGGTGACACGCCTGAGCCCACCATAGAAACTCCTGTTGAAGGCAGGGAATGAGTGGAATTATTGTTTCCAAGCTGTGGCTGTGTTGAGTCCATACGCTTTTCAGGTACCATTGTAATTTCCTCATATGCAGTTTTGCAAATGGTATTAGTAGTATGCAAGATGCCATGAATCCCAAGGCCTGCAGAATTTTTCTTGCAGGGAGTTGGGTCTTTGTTGCCATCATTTTGAAGTATTGAGTCAGTTGTCCTTGCTGTTTGGCGTGAGATAAGCCATCTGGGCCATTGTATTTAAGCTGGCACCCAGGAATATTATGTCTTGTGAGGGCACTAGTTTTGACTTCTTTTCGTTTACTGTGTACCCTAGGCAACTTAGTAGGTTTTTGACAAACGCCAGATGCTTTAAAAGAATGTCCTTGCTTTCTGCTTGAATAAGGCAGTCGTCCAGGATGGACATATTTGAATTCCTCTGTCTGCAGTATGCAATTACTGGTGCCAGGCATTTTGTGAAGACCCTGGGCGCAGTAAATAAGCCAAAGGGCAGTGCAGAGAATTGGTAATGGGTTGAACCTGCTATAAATCGGAGGTATCGTCTGCAATTTTGTCTGATAGGGACATGCAGGTATGACTCTTTGAGGTCCAACGTTACTAGCCAAGCCTTCTTGCCCAGCATGGGAAGAAGTTGCTGTAGTGTTAGCATCTTGAATTTGGGTACTTCCAGAAATGTGTTTAGAATTGAGATGTCCAGAATGGGTCTCCAGGCTTTGTCCTTTCGGGAACTAGAAAGAGTCTTGAGTAAAATCCTGTCCTTGCTCCTGTGTAGGAACCTGTTGAATGGCTCTCATGTCCATGAGAGCTGAAATTTGCTTTTGAGCCTCTGCCCATTGATTTGGTGGCAGGTTTGGCATTCCTTTTATCCTTGGTAAAGTGTGAAAGTGGAATCTGTATCCTTGAGATACAATATTTAGGACCCATTTGTCTTTTGTGATGATGTGCCAGTTGTCTGCAAAAAGTGCTAGTTTTCCTCCCAAGGGAGCTGCCAAGAGGGATTTGCTTGGCAGTCTGAGGGGTAAGTCACTGCATTTGTCTTCTGATAGTTTGAGACCTGTCTTCTCCTCCTTTTTGGATTGTGGCACCCCATTGTCGAGGCTGGTAAGAGCCTTGTGACTGACCTCTGCCCCTTGGGCGTCTGTATTTGCCCCTCTGTGGTCTGGCAGAACCAGTTTTTGGTTGGCCAATTTCTGCTGAAATGAGGGGGTTGAACCTGTAAAAAATCCTTGACCGTCTGCATAGATTTTGCCTTACCCTCCATTTTCTTTAAAACCTCTTCTGCTTTTACACCAAATAAAACATCCTGCTGTAAAGGTGCATCCAATAACTTTGCTTTGACATCATCAGGTAAAGTTTGTTCTTTTAACCAAGCATGCCTAGGTATGACAGACCCTGTCACTGCTGCTCTACAAGAAGCTTCCAATGAATCAAATCCACATTGCAAAGTATGTTTTCCCACTTGTTCAGCTGCATGCAACAAATCTTGCATTTCCTTGTAATCAGGATGTTCTGTATGTGTGATCATTTTTTGTTTAATTGAGACATCAAATATTGTTGATATTTCAGCATGTGAAACTGGCAATTTAAGGCCCTCATAGCTAGAGTAGCTGAGGTATATACTTTCTTTCCCCATCTGTCTAGTGCTCTAGAATCCCTTTCAGAGGGTACAGGATTTTTAGCAACAGAGGCCTTAACCCCTTTGGGACCCTGGGAAATGGTTTCTGGGTCAGCAACAGGGCTTTTATATAGGAATTTGTGTGAGTCAGGGACTCTGTGGTATCTGCCTGGTTTGGCTGGTGCAGGAGGTAGTGAATCTGGGTTAAGGCTAGATTCTGAGTAAACATCATCCACAATGTCTAACATGGGTGGAATAGCAAGTGGTCTGTGCTGGGGTAGTAAAAGGAACTCTCGGAGCCTTTTCTTAGAATCAGAGTAATCCTGGCCTTCCCAGTGGAAATGTTCCCTCATGGTATGTAAAGTTTCCCCAAAAGAGTAGTCTTCTGGGGGAGATGCTGAATGAATAGACTCTTCAGCATCAGAGTCTTCATAAGGGGGAAAAGAATATTCCTGTTCCTCAGAAGAATCTGAGGAAATTGAAACCTGGTCAGAGGAAGCGTAGTCCTCCTCCTGTCTTGGCCTTTTATCAGGAGGGGGATGGGAACCCCTGATTAGGGTAATTAAATCTTTAGCCATCTTAAGCATCTGTTTCTTAGGCATGGGGCCTTGTACTGGAGACTGCTGTGCAGTCTTCTTTGTTTTTAAAGAGGTTTTCAGCTTTGCATAGGATTTAATAGTGAGTGTAGTTGGTCTGAAGACTCCTTCTGCAACTGAAGGCGTTTCAACTGCACCGGAATCTCCTTTAGCCATGGAGTCGGAAGGGCCTAAAGGTAAAGGTTGTGGAGGCCTAGCAATCTCCGCTTGGGAATCGGATGCCGCCTAGGGTTCTAAATCAGTGGTCGTCAGGGGCTGCGTAGACGCCTCACTGAAAACCGGAGAACCGACGACTGGCCTAGCAGAGGCCTCGGAGTCTGGTTTGGGTCTCGGCTGCCTGTCCTTATCTTTGTGTTTTTTATGCATTCTGGTCGTCGGTTGCTCCGACGGCATGGTATAATTAAATTTCCCACCAAAATAATGTCGGGCGAAATCAAACCGACGTTTAGTAGCTCGTTTGTTAAACCTAGCACAAAACCGAAAACCTGTGACGTCGTGGTCTGGGCCTAGGCAAGGAATACAATAAGAATGAAAGTCCTTATGAGGTATTTGCTTCCCACAAGAAATGCAATTGTTAACTTTTTCTGACATCGGACTGAAGCAAGAAAATGTTTCCCAATGGGGTACTTAGCTTTATTGAAGACTTCGGTCTGAAATTCGATTTGAAAATCTCAGGAGTCGACCGACTGGCACTTGCAAATTGCTTCTGCTTCAGGCACCGCGCGGCAAGAAAGACTGAAGAAAATGGCGCCGGATGCCTCTTATATACCTCTGGCGCACTGACGTCAAGGAAGAAGCGACAGCAACCGACGCCGGACCAAGACTTTGGAACTCTGGCCGACTGCGGGACCGCCTGATGGCAGGATAACCCAAGTGTGATGACTGCAGCAGTGTAACACGATGAACATCATGGTGCCACCATAAACTCTCCAGACCATGATCCTCCATGATGGCTTGTCCCAGAGAAACAACTGGTGTTAAAACCATGAACTAAAACTAAATGTCAAGCAATGTACAATATAATCATTTGGCAAGAATGACTCCCCTTGTAACTATCACATTGACAACACACTCCTGAAAACTGATCCCATAAATCAGGGATCTGGGAATCTATGTCAACAATAAACTGTTCTTTGATCACCATATATCCACTTTTGCAAATAAGACTTTTTTCATCACACAGCTTATATCTAAAGGTATGGCATCCAGGTCTAGGGATGTAATTATTCCACTGTACTTGGCAATTATTAAGTAGATCAAGCATAACAGCCATTTCAGTATGTACCTGCTCAAGCACTTGTCACAATGGGAACCACAGTGCTTCCTCACTAAGAAAATCAGTGGCCTAAATCATAAAAACTACATAGATCATCTCAAAGTCTTGCCCCTCTTCTTAGTATCATACAGGCTACTGATAAGTGATCTCTGCCTCACATAGAACCTCAGCAAACTCTATCCTGGCAGACCTAACACACATCTGCAAATCCAATAGTGGCATAATACCCACTCAAGGGATTTCAATTTCTGCTGGAACATGAATAGAATATGTTGGAAGGATAGGTATGCATCACAGAATAAACCACTTGTATCGAAAAGTCCTACACCCCACATAAAGGAGAGTACTTTTCTTATGCTATTCAAACATAAGGGGAAAGCAAAAAAAAAACTACATAAAAGGCTAAAACTACCATGGGAATATA
>NC_056734.1:699137110-699171436 GCF_019279795.1 Protopterus annectens | reverse complement strand
CATGGCTATTTATCATGCTTACTCTGTATAGTTTTTGGAGCAAATGGGTTACTGATCACTTTTTTTAAAATAATGTTGAAACATATCGAGGAGGGGTGAGCAAATG
The DNA here is from genome assembly GCF_019279795.1 of Protopterus annectens. Taxonomy (NCBI): domain Eukaryota; kingdom Metazoa; phylum Chordata; order Ceratodontiformes; family Protopteridae; genus Protopterus; species Protopterus annectens. Next base: position 699,171,330 of record NC_056734.1, on the reverse strand, counting down.
GGTTACTGATCACTTGATATGTGTAACTCTGACATATCAATGGAGAGTTACATGTACCTTAAAATGGCTGAAAGGAGCATGGAAAATTCATTAGGGGAAACCTCTTTCAATGAGAAAAAGTAGGTCATATTATTATAATTATCTGCCATTTAATGTCTAGCAGTGAAGTAGCATCTGCAGATCCCTAATACCTTTATTAACTTTGCACATTTAACAATGAAATGGGTACTGGTACAGTTTTAGAAAAGAAACCATTGTTGAACATTTGTCATTAACTGTGCGTTATGTATATCATCTTTTCTTTGTTAAACTGTCATTCACTGAAAAATTACAAAAATTGCCTAATGACGACCTTCCCTTAAATTTCACTCCTCCTCCTGAACAGTATTCTGCGTGTATTCTTCCAACAAATTTCATTTATTTCTATGTATATTTCTTCCTTCCTTTTTTTAAAGGTCCTTCATCCAATTGTTTTACCCACTTTACAGTATTCAGTACTTTATTTACGTCTGAATTGCATTTTAATTTCCCTTTTCTAGTGATTGCTTTTTTGGTAGCTAACAACATTAAATGTAGCAGGGCCTTGATATGTGTAGGCAATTCAGATCTTGTATCCCAGCTAAAAAAATAATAGGTTCATAGGTTATTACTAGGCTAACTGCCCTCGTGGGCCATTTTAAGCCTAGCCAATTACCCCATGTGAGAATCAAACCCTGCACCTTGTGTCTATAAGGTAAACACCTTAACAATTATGCCAACCTCCCAACTTGTTCTTAGTTATAGTCATTTTCTCCCCGGCATTTCTGATGAAATACTCATTAGAGAATTTTTTAAATCTGCCAACGTATTACATTCTTAAAAACACATTCCCAATTGCCTCTGTCTCTCTTTCCCACCAGATGTACAGCAATTGCTGTCTTCCTGAGGAAGAGTACTGTAAAATCTGCTTAGGGTATAAAAATGCATATGTAAACACATCCATGCAAAACCTTAAACCTACAAGACTTCTGATAACAGAACCTTTAATGCTGCCATTCATAACTGTTGAAATCACAACTCCAGTTGACAGTTGCTGTTGTCTAATTGTGTCATATAAGCTAATTAAGCGTATTGTAGAAAGAAGTTATTGCACCTGAGACTAATATTTTTGCTTTTTGTTGTACAACAGTATTTGTGTGTGTGTGTGTGTGTGTGTGTGTGTGTGTGTGTGTGTGTGTGTGTGTGTGTGTGTGTGTGTGTGTGGACTTCTTTCAGGGTATTTTAGCTGCTGTAACGAAGCTAGGAGATGGTAGTGTGTTGTGATTCAAGGACTAGAGAAGGGTTTCCCCTGTTGCAAATGTTTTATGTTGGTTGGCTGGTTTCCTCTAGCCCCCATTGTCTTTACTGTGAAAAGTAAGTACCCCTATCTCGAGTCCTCATCATGGGTGAAATGTTATGAGTTTAGAGACAGATGTAATGCAGTGTATTAATGAAGAGGCTTAATTATTCAGTGTAAGCATTAGGCAAAACAGCTTGTGAACGTAGGTGATAACCTGGTCTTTTTGTATTCTTAGGTACTTGAACACTGGAACTACATCAAGTTTGCTGAAGGACGGAAACAATATTTATTTATTATTTTTTTACTGGGTCCGTCCCACTAGGCTACTGGCATCTTTACAGGGGAGACCTGAGGTAGTATTTATACTGCTGGAGAAATTTGGTTAGGACATCTGAGAATTTCCCCCACCCTTTTCAATAGGTGCCGTGGGATATTTTACATCCACCTGCCCTAGCACTGACGTAAACACATGGGACCTTGGTTTAATGTGTCAATGGAATGGGCAATATGTGATTCTTGTACAACCTTTTCAATGCATTTAGCATTCTACCTTCTTATCATCCCTTCCTTTCCCCTTATCCTTTTACATGTCTCTCATGCCCTCTTGAGTATCTTTGTGGATTCCCTATCCATCGCACATTCTGGTAGTCGTCCATTTTATGGACCCATAATACTATCTATGAAGAGTCCTTTTAGTGATCCAGAAGTAATTAGACCCCCCAATCTTGTCAGTACTGCTGCTAGCCATTCTGTCATTTTTATTCAGAATGATACCTTCACATCTCTTTGACAGGATCTTGTGTACCAATGTCATGCCCACCCTTCTTTTCTACTTAGTGAAAAGAGTTCTAGTTCCTTTAGTATCTGGTGATATTTTTTCTTCTCCATGTTGTGGATCTTTCTTTTAGCTTTCCTGTGAATTAATTTCACTAGCTTTTTCCTTACATGGCCTTCAGAAATGGTCAGTACTTAAGGTGTGGTTTAACAAAAATCCTGCAATGAGGAATTATTATCTTTTTGCTTCTGGAGTCTATCCCTTTGTGACTATACTGCAGCATTCTGTTTTCTTCTGCTGCTATCTTATTGTACTGTTGGTGGTCCAGTCTCAGCATAATCAACATTCCCAGATCCATTTTGTGCTCTTTTGCTATCAGTACCACTCAGCTGTTATTTCATTCAAGGGTTGTAGCCTAAGAGGACTTCCAAGATGACTGCATATTGAGTAACAACTTAACTCTAGCTCTCCCAGTGTGAAAACAGAAACCCAACAGAGAAGGCCAAGTACACTTTTGTGTTTATGGGTACATTTCAGTAACTGGCTAGTAAGTGTACTGGCTGGATTCCAGGAAGAAAAAATACAGAGCACCTGGGAAGAAAATCAGCTATAAAAATGAGTAAGAAACACTGACTGGGGGAAATTCTGAAGCTGTTCTGAAAAGTAAAATGTAACATTCAAACATGACCTCTAGTCACCTACAGGAAGATATAAGATAACTGCATACAAACCTGGTTAAAATAAACAAAACACTGATGGAGTATATTAACAGAAACAACAAAAGGCTGGAAAAATGGAAGAAGCTTTAAACAGATATTCAGATGAGGTGATAAAGCTGCAAAAATCAGAGGTTAAAATGAAGAAAAGACTGTCTGAATATGAAACTGCTCAGGAAGAGATGTTTCAAAAATAATAAAATTGGAGGGCAGAGCACTTAAGGAAAACCTGAGATTTTCAGCTATACTAGAGAAGCTGGAAGGAACAGATTACATTAATTTTATAAAAGCACAAATAAGCAACTGGACTGGTATTCCGCAGCAGGAGTTGTTAGTTGAAAGGGCACATCATGTGTATGCTCCAAACCTGGATATGAAAAAGCAACCTAGACCTTTAATAGTAAAGATGCAATCCTACCAGCAGAAGGAGTTGATTCTGACAAAACAGAGGCAGAAGGACAAAATACTAAAAATGGGAGACAGCACAGTGTTTGTGGAGAATTATTACTCATTGTACACCAGGTAGAAGGGAGGTAAATTTGTTCTACTGCTCAGGGGGTGTTGAGACACAGGTGTGAGACTCAAACTGCTGTATTCAGCTGTCTTGAAAGTATTCTTCCCTGGAGAGACAAAATCATTTTTTTGATGAAGTACATGCTAAGGTGGAAATACAAAAGTTTGTCCAACAAAAAGTGAGCTATGAAACAGAAAGATTCTTCTTCTTGTTCTTCAGGTAATAAAGACCACAGAGGGACTGTACCTGTGAAACCTTTTCCACTGTTTCAACAAAAAATTTTGGAGAGAAGGAAGAAAGCACTAGAGTTGACTAGAAGAATCAAGAGAATGAGACAGGATTTGGGAGATGGAGATGAACAGTAATAAAACCAGAAACTTAATATTGGATTACAGTGCAATAGCTATATTTGTGAAATATGACAGAGCAAGAAAATCTGGAAATATTGGACTTTTTCAGAAATTTTTGGACTTGTGAGGGGACTCTAAAGTATATGCCCTACGTCATGTCATTAATGTTCAGAAAAAGGCTTTGGGGAGGAGAAGAGAGGGGAGAAAGTTAACTGTAAGTAAAGAAAACATTTTTAACACTAGTACTATTTTGTGGTGTATGGTTTTCTTCTCATGCTATAAAACAAAGTTTTCTCAGTTTTTATTTATTTTTGTATTTATTTATTTATTTTTAAGTGTAATGGGGATTGTAAACAAGTGCTGCTATTCGTTGTTTTTTCTTTCTCCCTTCTTGTTCAGTTTTATGAAATGTAGGCACCTCAGTGTAAAAAAAAAGCCTGGTTAAAAGAGCATGACAAAAGAAAAATGACTGTGCTTTTTCTCATTCTTGCATGGAGGAATGACTGGATTAAGGACATTAGATTCATTTACTAACAAGTTTTAAAAGAAGACAGGTAAATGAAAAAAAATATTGAATATTATGAGGCTTTTTTCTAGCAAATGTATTTTTATTTTTTATTTTACATTTGTTAACCGGGGATGTCTGACTGAGCCGAAAAGGCCCTTTTTCAGCCTAGACCCGGGGAGAAAAGCTCCACATAGAAAAATTACAGATATATTTAGTTATTTAGACATGATCAGTATACACACAAATTACAAAAGACATGTTTTTACAGTGCTATGCAGCACATCAACAATTACAGTGGAGAGAACAAACAAAAAAATGAATTTAAAAATAAAGGTAATTAATAGATTTCTGGTGTACAGGGCAGCCACAGTGGTGCAGCGGTTAGCGTTGTCGCCTCACAGCAAGAGGTTCTCCGGTTCGATTCTCGGCTGGGGTGCCTTCTGTGCGGAGTCTGCATGTCCTCCCTGTGTTAGCGTGGGTTTCCTCCGGGTGTTCCGGTTTCCTCGCACATCCCAAAGACATGCTATAGGTGGATTGGACACTCTAAATTGGCCCTAGGCATGAGTGCGTGCATATGTGTGCCTTTTGTGGAAGGTTGGGTGCCGGGCTGGCAACTTGACACCGTAAAACTCCACTGCCAATCATGAGCGGACAGGTGATCCACTGTGGCGACCCCTAACTGGGAAAAGCCGAAAGAAGAAGAAGAATAGATTTCTGGTGTACAGCTGAAATTTGGAACATAGGTAGAATACATACATAGTACACAGGTACAGACATACATTGTAGATTAGCCAGTGTTTGTGAGTAAGATTGAAAGCTATTATCAAGTACTGTATGTTTAGTATGTGTATCTTATCCACTTTCACTAGCCTGGGGAGCAATCATGGCACTGCCAACCTTGCTTAAGATGTTGCCTGATGAGGTCTTTAAAGGAGGGTTTGGACAATGTCTTTTGAATGCTAGTGGGGACAGAGTTCCATTTTTTAGCCACTGAACTGCTATATAGTGCATCTCCAAAGCTATTGTAGCGGTTGGTGACTTCTAGTAGTAATTTGCTTGATGATCTAAGAGGCCTTTTGGCTGAGTGATGTACTAGGTTTTTGAGGGCAGGACACTTATTGGGGAGGTAAAAGATTGAATGACAAAGTCAGTGCTGATTGTAAGTTAGGAGGTTGGGCAGTTCAACCCAGTGGAGCTGTCTCAAAGCAGTACAGTGATAAGTTCTATATGAGCAATTTGCTGCAAAGCGGGCAATCCTGTTATAGCAGGCTTCCATTTTGCTTAGTTCAGTTTTGTTGAGATTATTCAGAATGGGATACGCATAGAGTAGGGTGGATAGAAGTTGGGAGCCAGCAATGGCTGATCTTGTGTTGTTGGTAAGAAATGGTTTGATACGGTAGAGTGATCCCAGTTTGGCATGTACTTTTTTAATAGTTAAGTTGAGATGACTATCAAATTTTGGGTGGGAGTCTTTGGTTATTCCCAATAGCTCAGCCTGTGCCACTGGAGTGATTGGAGTAGATAGTGAATTGACTGTTATCAGTATTTTTGTTAGAACTGGTTATAATCATAAGCTGAGTTTTCTTTGGATTGAGGATAAGTTGGGCTTTGGTAAGGTAGTTTTCAATGTCAGAGAATGCTAGTTGTGTTGTTTGCAGGAGGGTGGGAATGTTTAGTGCAGCACAGATTAAGGTAGTGTCATCTGCATACTGAATGATAGATGCATTCTGTGTGGAGGTATAGAAGTCATTTGTGAAGATTGTGAATAGTAGTGGTCCTAAGACAGAACTCTGTGAGGCTCCTATAGTTATGGGCACCTGAGGAGAGAGAGAATTTTTCCATTTCACAGCTTGGTACCTGTCAGTTAAGTAGCTTTGGAACCAGGTAAGAGTGGAATTTGATATATGATATTGGTTTAGTTTGTTTAGCAGGATTTGGTGCGAGACTGTGTCAAATGCTTTGGACATATCCAAAAAAAGTTGACATCTGAAAGCCTTAGTTTTTGAGACCGTTTACTGTGTCTGTGAAGCAGAGGAGGGCTGTAGTGGTACTATGGGCAGGTCTGAAACCATGCTGAGTAGGTGACATGATGTTGCTGTCTAGGACATATTTTAGCATCTGGGTATGGATGCATTTTTCTAGGATTCTGGCCAGGGGGGAGAGTAAAGCAATGGGTCTGTAGTTATTAAGTTCAGTGGAGGTCCGGCCTTTATGTATGGGTGAAACATAGGATATTTTTTAGAGTTTGGGCACATAGTTTTCAACAATTGATCTGTTTATGAGAGTGGAGATTGGGATAGCAATAGCATCTGCTGTGAGTTTCAAGAAATAACTGGGGAGTAGGTCTGCTGCTGTTGATGAGGTTTTTAGTTTGGAGAGCATGCTTTTGATTGAAGTGGTGGAAACTGTTTTGAGGGTAAAGCTTGTATTAGTGTTATTTGTGTTGGGGGGCATAGTGAGGAAGGAACTGTCCTATGATGCTAAGGATAGAATTGAGTTCACAAAGGGGTGGTTGATTTGGGGGTAGTCTTTTGGGTTGGTTTTAGTAGCTGGTTTACATTTTTCCAAACTTTTTGGGGGTTGTATTGGTATTTAGTTTATAATGTTGTGTAGTAGGATTTTTTGTCCAGCCCAATGCATTTTTTTGCACGGTTGCACAGTTCTTGGTACTTAGGCTTTGTGTTTCTTTGTTTTTTTGATAGTAAAGCCAGGCAGTGTCTCTGGACTTGAGGATTTGTTTGTTTGTTTTACTGAGCCAGGGGTTTGTAGATGTTCTAACCTTGATTTTGCGCAATGGAGCGACAGTGTCTAGGTGTTGTAGAAATGTTTTGTAGAAATATGCTACAGCCTGGTCAATTGGGAGGATTTTAGGGGGGTCCATTCACAGTTACAGAGTAAAGTATTGAGGACCTCAGGAGAGAATTTTTTTTTATGTTTCTAGTGGATATATAGTTAGTGGATTTGTATATGCTTGTTCTACTGCGTATAAGGTATATTATGTTGTGGTTACTTAAGGTGTCTGGGAGACTGCCTGCGTGGTGGTACAATGTGGGGTTGTTAGTTAGGGCTCAGTCAAGGATGGATTCCCTTTTAGATTTTTTTATCACATCTAGTTGGAATTTGGACTAGTTGCTGGTAGCCATGGAGATTTATTAGATTACTTGGTGATTCTGATATGCAGGTGAACCTATCTATGTTGAAATCCCCCAGAATAAGGGTTTCTTGTGAATATGTGGAAGAACACCAGGATAAGAAGTCTTCAAGGCTAGCCGATGTATTACAGGAGGAATATAGATTACAATTGTGGTGATCACCTTTTTAGGGTGATGTTGAAGTTGTGAGATAAGTATGTTCCAATTATTGGGGGAGGGGTAGGAGTTTGGTAATTGATGTACAGTTAAGTTGGACTTGTACAGTAAGGCAGGTCTCCACCCCCTTTACGAAGTGGTCTGTCTTGTCTAATGGTATTATAGCCATTAGGGAGAACTTCTGAGCTAGCTAGATTTTTATTTAGCCAGGTTTCTGTTAAAGCAACTATGTCTGGGGAGTAGTGTGCTATTGTGGCCTGGAGTTCAGGTATTTTATTTTTGATACTTCTAATGTTAATATTTACCATTAAAATATGGTTGGTTTTGCTGCTGTTGTTGATTTGCTCAGGGATGAAGATAGTGGGGGTGTTATGTTCTGACATTTGTGTTGGGGCAGATGTCCTTCAAGGATGCATCTGCAGTCCTTACAAATGGGTAGTCCTGTCGTCAGGCAGCCCTTCGGTCGGCCGGATTCCAAAGTCTGGGTCTGGCTTCGGCTGGTGTCGCACTTCACCCGACGTCATCGCTGCAGTTTTTCGGGTATAAAGGCATCAGCCGACGCCATTTTCCCCAGTCTTTCTTGCCGCGTGGCGCCTCGAAGCAGAAGCTGTTCGCAAGTGCCGGTCAGATCCAGAGATTACTACTACCGAATACTACTTCGAAGACTTCTAAAAAGCTAAGTACCCCGTTGGGGACTCTTTCTTGCCTCAGCCGATGTCAGAGAAAGTGAATAACTGTTTATCTTGTGGGAAACAAATACCTCATAAAGATTTCCACTCCTACTGCATACATTCCTCATTGTTCCAAAATTCAAAATGCTGACCCTACAGCAGCTTCTTCCCATGCTGGGCAAGGAGTCTTGGCTGGTAACTCTAGATCTCAAGGAGGCATACCTGCACGTCCCCATACGACCACTTTGCAGAAGATACCTCAGATTTCTTGCAGGATCAGAGCATTATCAATTCTCAGCATTGCCCTTTGGCTTATCTACTGCGCCCAGAGTGTTCACTAAATGCCTGGCATCAGTAATTGCTCATTGCAGACTTCAGGGGATCCAAATTTATCCCTACCTGGACGACTGCCTGATACAAGCGGACAACAAAAGCAAGCTAACAGAAGACTTACAAAGAGTCATTTACCTGCTGCAAGCCCTGGGATATACAGTCAATATAAAAAAAGTCAAGGCTGATTCCATCCCAAAGAATAACCTTTCTGGGTGCAGAGCTGGACACATCAAAACAAATGGCATTCCTAACTGCAGAAAAGAAAGAGCAACTACCTCTCTACTTTTTGGCATTAACAAAGCAGAACCATCTAACTGCAAGAAAAGTACTACAAGCACTAGGCTTCATGGCATCCTGCATAATTCTGGTCCCTCATGCCAGACTGCATATGAGAAAGCTACAGTGGTACCTAAAGAATTTGTGGTCCCAACACAAGCACAGCCTAGAAACCAAAATTCCAATAATCCCATGCCTGAAGCAAGAGTTCCTATGGTGGGCTCAGGCCTGTCAATCAAACACAGGATTGCCCTTCTGCAACAGTCAACCAAGTCAAACCATCACGACAGATGCCTCAGACCTCGGTTGGGGGGCACACATGCTGGGCAAGTGCATACAAGGCTTATGGGCTCAAGACCAGCTGCACCTGCACATAAATCTAAAGGAAATGCTGGCAGTAAAATTGGCAATCCAGTCATTCAGACCATTTCTCCAAGAAGGGCAGTTGATGATAAGGACAGACAACACCACAGTTATGTGGTACATCAACAAACAGGGAGGCACACATTCATATCCTCTATGCCGGCTGGCACTGGACCTATGGGATGTGGCTCTGAGCTACAACATTCAGTTACAAGCAATTTTTGTACCGGGAAAAGAAAACATTCTGGCAGACATATTAAGCAGAACTACCACAGATGCCCACGAATGGATGCTGCATCCGGACATCTTCAAAGCCATCACAACGGAATGGGGATTACCACAAATAGACTTATTTGCATCCCCACTCAATCACCAGCTAAAGAAATTCTGCACAAGGACGTACCACCCACTTGCTTGGAAGGTGGACTCCCTATCTTTCAGTTGGAAAAACCTGACAGCATACGCATTCCCACCACTTCCTTTGATGCACAAGGTACTTCTGAAGATCAAAGAGGAACGTCCAAGGATCATTCTGATAGCTCCAGACTGGCCAAGACAACATTGGTACCCATTGCTGAGGAGCATGTCTCGGGAACAAATATGGACACTACCCCTGATCCCATTACTGTTAGCACAGAACAACTACAACATCCTGCATCCAAACCTGAAAACTCTGCAGCTAACTGCCTGGAACATTACATAAGAGCAACTAACCCAAATTTATCCCAAAGGGTTAAATACATAATCCTTGAGGCTCGTAGACCTTCAACAAGAAAGAATTATGCAGCAAAATGGAAAAGATATCTCATTTGGACTACTGCAAAGGGAGAAGATGTGGCACTGGTAAACATAGCCAACATCCTGGAGTACTTGGCAGAGCTCTTCCATACAGGCCTGTCCTATTCTTCCATCAAGATACATGCATCAGCTATTTCAGCAGAATACAGCTTGGATCCTCCTGTCTTCTCTCATCCTCTGCTCAGACAGTTTCTGAGAGGAATTAAAATGTAAAACCTCCCAGGAAACCACCATTGCCAACATGGGACTTGAACTTTGTGCTAGAAAAATTGACTCTTCCCCTTTCGAACCAGCAGCAACAGCAGAATTACAATTCTTATCCTGGAAGACTGCTTTCCTGCTGGCAATCACCTCAGCAAGAAGGGTCTCTGAACTACAGGCATTAATGGCAGTGCAACCCTTCCTGATCTTCCATCAAGATAGAGTGTCCATGAGAACAAATCCTACATTTATGCCTAAGGTGGTATCCAGAGTGTCTTTAAATCAGGCTATCCACCTACCTACATTCTTCCCCAACCCACAGAACAGGGGAGAAAGACTCTTGCATACCTTGGATGTACATAGACAATTACGCTACTACCTGGACAGGACCAAATCCAATAGGAAAACTGACCAGCTTCTGGTAGCATATGCAACAGGAAAGGAAGGAAAACCAATTTCAAAACAGACAATCTCCAAATGGATAGGAAATTGCATTAGATTTTGTTACTCCTACCATGGAAAGAAAACTCCAGAGAACATCAGACCTCACTCCACAAGGGCTACAGCCACTACCACAGCTTTCTTACGAGGGGTGGCTACCAAGGACATTATAGAGGCTGCTACTTGGACCTCCGTGCATACATTTGCCAAGCATTACAATTTACCTTTATACTCTAGATCCCGAGCAGGTTTTGCCACTGCTGTTTTGCAAGGGATCCTAACTACACCATAATCTCTCCTTTTTTCCTCCTCCCCTAGTTTAGCTATGGTATTCTACCCATTTGTAAGGACTGCAGATGCATCCTTGAAGGGCGTAGTACAGTTTTGTACCTACCATAAATGTAGATGTCCGATAGGAATGCATCTGCAGTCAGGATTACCCTCCCACCTTCCCCTCTGTGGTACTCCTAGGGTATTTGCCATCCTTCAGCTAGCTTGGGGGGGATCTATTGTGGTGTATTTGTTTGTATATATGTACATACATGCTTATTTTATGTGTTTGCTCTCTACTATTTGGAAACATTGGCATTTATCCAAATTTAGCCATCCTAGAGGGCACCTGGCATCTGGGGCAAGAAACACTGAGGAAAATGGCGTCGGCTGATGCCTTTATACCCGAAAAACTGCAGCGATGACGTCTGGTGAAGTGCGACACCAGCCGAAGCCAGACCCAGACTTTGGAATCCGGCCGACCGAAGGGCTGCCTGACGACAGGACTACCCATATGTAAGGACTGCAGATGCATTCCTATCGGACATCTACATTTATGGTAGGTACAAAACTGTACTATGTTCATTGTGTTACCCTGCTGCAGTCATCACACTTGGGTTATCCTGCTGTCAGGCGGTCCCGCAGTCGGCCTGAGTTCCAAAGTCTTGGTCTGGTGTCGGTTGCTGTCGCTTCTTCCCTGACATCAGTGCGCCAGGGGTATACAAGAGGCATCCGACGCCATTTTCTTCAGTCTTTCTTGCCGCGCGGTGCCTGAAGCAGAAGCAGTTCGCAAGTGCCGGTTGGCCGACACCTGAGATTTTCTAATCGAATTTCAGTCCGAAGTCTTCAATAAAGCTAAGTACCCTTTTGGGGATCCTTTTCTTGCCTCAGTCCGATGTCAGAAAAAGTTAACAATTGCATTTCTTGTGGGAAGCAAATACTTCATAAGGACTTCCATTCTTATTGTATTCCTTGCCTAGGCCCAGACCACGACATCACAGGTTGTCGGTTTTGTGCTAGGTTTAATAAACGAACTATCAAACACCGATGTCCTTCAAGGATGCATCTGCAGTCATCACATATGGGTTGTCCTGCCTCAGGCAGCCCTTCGGTCGGCCTGATTCCAAAGTCTGGGTCCGGCGTCGGCTGATGTCGCACTTTCCCCGACGTCAGAGCACCTGGGGTATAAAAGCATCAGCCGACGCCATCTTCCCTAGTCTTTCTTGCCACGTGGTGCCCGAAGCAGAAGCAGTTCGCAAGTGCCGGTCGGCCAGCTCCTGTAATTCAGCTACCGAAGACTTCAAAAAGCTAAGTACCCCGTTGGGGACTCTTTCTTGCCTCAGCCGATGTCAGATAAAGTTAATAATTGTTTAACTTGTGGGAAACAAATACCTCATAAGGATTTCCACTCTTACTGCCTCCCCTGCCTAGGCCCAGACCACGACGTCTCGGGCTGTTCAGCCTGTGCTTCCTTCAACCGACGCACTCTTAGACGTCGGGCGGAGTTTGCAGAGGAATTTTTTGGGGCTAGTTTTTCGTATAAGATGCCGTCGGAGACTCCGACTTCACATTTAATTAAGAAACGGAAGGACAAGGACCAACACACGCGGGCCGCGGTTTCAGCTGAAACCACGGCTAGACCTACCGCGAGTGTCTCGGTCCCGGCTGAAACAGAGTCCTTGGTACTTCCAATTACCGAAACCGCTCAACTGACTACCTCAGTCCCGGAGGCCCCGGCTGAGTCGGTTATTGAATTTCCAACAGAAACTGGTGTCCTGGAACCTGCAGACACCATTTCTTTAGACAAATCTACACCAGCACGTGGTGCAGCCAGGCCTCCTGCATCCATGTCCATTAAGGCTTTCTCCAGGGCTAAAGCTGCTAAACTCTCAAAAGCTTTGCCTCCCAAGGTTATTCCTCAGGGACCCTCTACTGGTTCACAGATTCTAAGCTTAGCAGAGGATCTTATCTCCTTAATTAGGGGCTCTCAACCTCATCCGGACAGGGGCTCTCAACCTCCTCCAAACAAAAGGCCCATGGTTGAGCCCTCTGATCCCCACTCCTCAGATGAGGCCTCTGATGGCTCTACTCTATCGGACCACCAGGAGGAGGTTTTTTCGGCCTACGAGGATTCTGATGCAGAGGAATCTATTCCCTCGGCCTCCCCTCCTGAAGAGTTTTCCTTTGGGGAGACACTACACACTATGAGAGAGCATTTCCAATGGCAGGGCCAGGAATTCTCTGATTCCAGGAAAAGATTAAGGACCTTTTTACATTTGCCTCAGCATAGACCTTTAGCTATTCCTCCTGTTTTGAATGTCATTGATGATGTGTACTCTGACTCTAGCACAACCCCTGATTCTCTCGCTCCGGCTCCTGCCAAACCCGATAGGTACTACAGGGTCCCGGACTCACATCTTTACCTTTGCAAGGCCCACTCTGCTGATCCAGAAACTATTTCCCAGGGCCCTAAAGGGGTTGCAGCTGCCACTGCTAAAAATACTCTCCCCTCTGAAAGGGAGTCCAGAGCTTTAGAGAGATGGGGTAAAAAAGTGTATACTTCTGCTACTCTTTCTATGAGGGCATTAAATTGTCAATTTCATATGATACAGTACCAAGAGTATTTGTTAGATGAATTGCATAAAAAACTGTCTTCACCTGACCCCCTAGACCGCAAGTCACTTCAGGATCTGGTACATAACTCACAACAGGTTAGCAACCATTTCTTGCAATGTGGTTATGATGCATTGGAAGCTTCATGTAGGTCAGCTATGACTGGCGCAGTCATACGTAGGCATGCTTGGCTGAAGGAACAATCTCTGCCAGACCATGTTAAAGCAAAGCTGCTGGATGCTCCACTGGAAAAGCAAAAGTTATTTGGCTCCACGGCTCAGGAGGTCCTAAAGAAATTTGAAGAAAAGGCTAAATCCGTACAAACAGTCAAAGATTTTCTCCAAGTACAACCACCAAGATTCAGCAGGAATTGGCCTTTCAAGAATTGGTCCTTTCCAGACACAGAGAAGTTTCAAAGAGGCAAGAACAGGCGTGCCAGAGGTAGAGGGCAAGCTAGAGGCTCCTACAGAGGATGTCAATGGCAACCTCCCAACCAGAGAGGTAATGCAGGACCTTCAACTGCTGCACAAGGACAGGCTCAATGACTTTACTTTGACAATGCCAACCAGGGCTCAATTGGAAGCACCTTTGGGCGGAAAGCTTTCTTTATTCTCAGAAAATTGGCACAGTATTAAAAGGGACAAATGGACACTACAAATAATAGACAAAGGATACAGGTTCCATTTCCACACATTACCATAAAAGAAAAGGCATGCCAGACCTGCCACCGAATCAAAGGGCAGAGGCTTTGAAACAAATTTCCAGCTTAATGCAAATGAAAGCTATAGAAAAGGTTCCTCTCTCAGAACAAGGCCAAGGATTTTATTCCAGACTATTCCTTGTTCCAAGAAAAGAAAAACAATGGAGGCCTATTCTCGACTTGTCCGCACTGAATACTTATCTCATTGTGCCAAAGTTCAAAATGCTGACTCTACAGCAGCTCCTTCCCATGCTGGGCAAGGGGTCCTGGCTGGTAACTCTAGACCTCAAGGAGGCATACCTGCATGTCCCTATCAGACAAAGTTGCAGAAGACCCCTCGGATTTCTTGCAGGGTCAGAGCATTATCAATTCTCAGCATTGCCCTTTGGCTTATCTACTGCGCCCAGAGTATTCACGAAATGCATGGCATCAGTAATGGCACACTGCAGACTTCAGGGGATTCAAATATACCCATATCTGGACAACTGCCTTATACAAGCGGACAGCCAACAAACTTTGGTAAAACACTTGAATTATGCCATCCACCTACTTCAGGCCTTGGGATATACTGTCAGCTTTCACAAATCAAGACTTGTTCCATCCCAAAGAATAACTTTTCTGGGTGCAAATCTAGATACAACCACCCAAATGGCCTTCCTCACAGAAGAAAAACAAAGTCAACTACCAGATTACTTCAAAAATCTGAAAAGACAAACCCAGCTGACTGCAAGGAAAATCCTGCAGGCCCTGGGTTACATGGCTTCTTGCATCCTTCTGATTCCGCAAGCAAGACTACATATGAGGAAACTACAGTGGTACCTAAGGTGTTTATGGACTCAGCACAGTCACAGCCTGGAAACTTTGATACCACTCATTCCATGCCTTCAAAAGGAATTTCTGTGGTGGGCTCAAGCAAGCCAGTCAAACAGGGGTCTGCCTTTCAGCAAACCAATAGCCATCCAAACCATTACAACAGACGCTTCAGACCACGGATGGGGAGCGCACTTGAGGGCAGATGCATTCAAGGTCTATGGTCACAAAAAGAGCTACGCAAGCACATAAACCAAAAGGAAATGCTGGCAGTGATACATGCAGTCGAAGCCTTCAAACCCTTTCTGCATCAAGGCCATCTGCTAATAAGGACAGACAACACCACGGTTATGTGGTACATAAACAAGCAAGGAGGCACCCATTCCTATCCTCTTTGCAGGCTGGCAGTGAATCTATGGGAACTTTCCTTGAAGCTCAATATACAGCTACAATCCCAGTTTGTGCCAGGGAAAGACAATATACTGGCGGACAGCTTAAGCAGAAATATCAAGGATGCATACGAATGGATGCTGCACCCGGACATCTTTCTACAGCTAACACAATCATGGGGGAGGCCGGACATAGATCTTTTTGTCTCCCCCCACAATCATCAACTGAAGAAATTCTGCTCAAGGACATACCACCCACAAGCATGGAAAGTGGATGCCCTCTCTTTCAGCTGGAGAACTCTAACAGTGTATGCATTTCCACCTCTCCCATTAATGACCAAGGTTTTACTGAAGATCAGGACAGAGCAGCCAAAAGTGATTCTGATAGCTCCGGACTGGCCAAGACAGCACTGGTACCCACTGTTAAAGAGCATGTCATGCACAAAACCATGGCCTCTTCCTCTATGGCCACTTCTACTGACACAGCACAACTACAAAACTCTGCATTCCAACCTGAAAACTTTGCAACTAACAGCCTGGAAAATACCTTGACTCCTCCTCAGGATAAGCTATCCCAGAGAGTGAAAGATATCATTATGGAAGCTCGCCGGCCTTCCACAAGAAAGGCATATTCAGCAAAATGGAAAAGATTTCACATTTGGAACACCACAAAGGGCTTAGATGCGACAGTGATGAACATGGCATATATCCTGGAATACTTGGCAGAAATGTTCCACAATGGTCTGTCTTACTCTTCCATTAAAATTCATGCTTCAGCAATTTCAGCAGAGTACAATATTGATCCACCTGTCTTCTCTCATCCTCTCCTAAGACAGTTTCTAAGAGGAATCAAAAACATCAATCCTCCAAGGAAACCACCCCTACCTACTTGGGACCTTAACTTCGTGTTGGAAAAACTAACACTGCCTCCCTTTGAACCAGCAGCATCTGCAGAACTACAGTTCCTGTCTTGGAAGACTGCTTTCCTTCTGGCCATAACCTCAGCAAGAAGAGTATCTGAGTTACAGGCCCTTATGGTGGCAGTACAGCCATTTCTTATTTTTCATCAGGACAGAGTTTCATTGAGAACCAATCCTACATTTATGCCAAAGGTGGTATCCAGGGTTTCATTAAACCAAGCTATTCACTTGCCTACCTTCTTTCCAAATCCACAAAACAAAGGGGAGAAACTTCTGCACACCCTGGACATACACAGACAGTTGCGCTACTACTTGGACAGAACTAAAGGTTACAGAAAAACTGACCAGCTGTTGGTAGCATATGCTGCTGGAACACAAGGAAAAGCAATTTCCAAACAGACAATTTCAAAATGGTTAGGGAATTGCATTCGTTTTTGTTACTCCTTTCTTGGAAAAACTGTGCCAGCTAACAGTAGACCTCATTCCACGAGAGCCACAGCCACCTCCACAGCCTTCTTAAGAGGGGTGGCTACCAAGGACATTTTAGAAGCTGCTACATGGAGCTCCGTGCATACATTTGCCAAGCATTACAATTTACCTTTATATTCCAGATCCAGAGCAGCCTTTGTTACGGCAGTCCTGCAGGGCATTTTAGCTACACCATCCTTTACATAGTTCCTCCACCCCCAGATTGGCTATGGTATTCTACCCATATGTGATGACTGCAGATGCATCCTTGAAGGACATAGTACAGTTTTGTACCTACCATAAATGTAGATGTCCGATAGGTATGCATCTGCAGTCAGGTTTACCCTCCCTCCCTCCTTCCCCTCTGTGGTATTTCTTGGGTACTTATCCCTCTTGTAGCTAGCTGGGGTGATCAATTATGGTGTATTTGTTGTTATATTACTGTGCATGTTTGGATTTTTAAATGCATCTCTCCAAATTTAGCCTTCCTTAGAGGGCACCTGGCATCTGGGGCAAGAAAAACTGAGGAAGATGGTGTCGGCTGATGCTTTTATACCCCAGGCGCTGACGCCGGGAAAGTGCGACATCAGCCGACGCCGGACCCAGACTTTGGAATCCGGCCGACCGAAGGGCTGCCTGAGGCAGGACAACCCATATGTGATGACTGCAGATGCATACCTATCGGACATCTACATTTATGGTAGGTACAAAACTGTACTTTTTGACTTCGCACAACATTACTTTGGTAGGAAATTTAATTATATCATGCCGTCGGAGCAGCCGACGACCGGCATGCATAAAAAACACAAGGATAAGGACAGGCAGCCAAGGAACAAGCCAGACTCCGAGGCCTCTGCTGGGCCTGTCGCCGGTTCTCCGGTTTTCAGTGAGGCGCCTACGCAGCCCCTGACGACCGCAGAATTGGAACCCCAGACAGCTGCGGATTCTCAAGTCGAGTGTACTAGGCCATTGCGGCCATCTTCACTAGGCCCTTCCGACACCGGAGCAGAAGTAGATCCCGGTGCAGTAGAAACACCTTCGGTTGCAGAAGGTGTCTTCAGACCGACTACACTCACCATTAAATCTTATGCTAAGCTTAAAACTCCAAAAAAGACTGTACATCAGTCTACAGTTCAAGGCCCCATGCCTAAGAAACAGATGCTTAAGATGGCTGAAGATTTGATTACCTTAATCAGGGGTTCCCATCCCCCTCCAGATAAAAGACCAAGACAAGAGGAGGATTATGCTTCCTCTGACCATGTTTCTATTTCCTCAGATTCTTCTGAGGAACAGGATTACACTTTCCCCCCTTATGAAGACTCTGATGCCGAAGACTCTATTCCCTCAGCATCTCCCCCTGAAGACTACTCCTTTGGGGAAACTTTACATACCATGAGGGAACATTTCCACTGGGAAGGCCAGGACTACTCTGATTCTAAGAAAGGGCACCGAGAGTTCCTTTTACTACCCCAGCACAGACCACTTGCTATCCCTCCAGTTTTAGACATTGTGGATGATGTTTACTTGGAGTCTAGTCTAAATCCAGACTCTCTACCTCCTGCTCCAGCCAAACCAGACAGGTACTACAGAGTACCTGACTCACACAAATTCCTTTATAAAAGCCCTGTGGCTGACCCAGAAACAATTTCCCAGGGTCCCAAAGGGGCTAAAGCTTCTATGGCTAAAAATCCTGTGCCCTCTGAAAGGGATTCTGGAGCCCTAGATAGATGGGGAAAGAAGATATACACCTCAGCTACTCTGGCTTTGAGAGCTTTAAATTGTCAGTTTCACAAGGAAATGCAGGATCTGTTGCATACAGCAGAACAGGTGGGCAAACATACTTTACAATGTGGATTTGATTCATTGGAAGCTTCCTGTAGAGCAGCTGTTACTGGATCTGTCATACGTAGACATGCTTGGTTAAAAGAACAAACCCTACCTGATCATGTTAAGGCAAAATTATTGGATGCACCTTTACAGCAGAATGTATTATTTGGTGTCAAAGCAGAAGAGGTTTTAAAGAAAATGGAGGATAAGGCAAAGTCTATGTAGACTGTCAAGGATTTTTTGCAGGTACAACCCCCTCTTTTCAGCAGAAATTGGCCAACAAAAAACTGGTCCTTTCCAGCTTCTGACAGATCACAGAGGGGCAAATACAGACTCCCAAGGGGCAGAGGTCAGTCACAAGGCCCTTACAAACCTCGCCAATGGGGCAATGCTACCCAGAAAGGAGGAGAAGACAGGCCCCAAGCTAGCAGAAGACAAACACAATGACTCAATCCTCAAACTACCAAGCAAATCTCTCTTGGCAGCTCCCTTGGGAGGAAAATTAGCACATTTTGCAGACAACTGGCACATCATCACAAAAGACAAATGGGTCCTAAACATTGTCTCACAAGGATACAGATTCCACTTTCATACCTTGACAAGGGTAAAAGGAATGCCAAACCCGCCACAAAATCAAAGGGCAGAGGCACAAAAACAAATAACAGCTCTCATGGACATGAGAGCCATTCAACAGGTACCTACACAGGAGCAAGGACAAGGATTTTACTCAAGACTCTTTCTAGTCCCAAGAAAAGACAAAGCATGGAGACCCATTCTGGATCTTTCAATTCTGAACACCTGCCTACAAGTACCAAAATTCAAAATGCTAACACTACAGCAGCTTCTTCCCATGTTGGGCAAGAATGCTTGGATAGTAACGCTGGACCTCAAGGAGACATACCTGCATGTCCCTATCAGACAAAATTGCAGAAGATGCCTCCACTTCATTGCAGGTTCAACCCATTATCAATTCTCTGCACTGCCCTTTGTCTTATCTACTGTGCCCAGGGTCGTCACAAAATGCCTGGCACCAGTAATTGCATACTGCAGACAAAGAGGAATTCAAATATACCCATACCTGGACGACTGCCTTATTCAAGCAGAAAGCAAGGACATTCTATTAAAGCATCTGGCATTTGTCAAACACCTTCTAAGTTGCCTAGGGTACACAGTAAATGAAAAGAAATCAAAACTAGTGCCCTCACAAAACATAATATTCCTGGGTGCCAGCTTGAATACAACTGCCCAGATGGCTTATCTCACGCCAGACAAGCAACAACAGCTGACTCAATACTTCAAAATAATGGCAACAAAGACCCAACTCCCTGCAAGAAAAATTCTGCAGGCCTTGGGATTCATGGCATCTTGCATACTACTAATATCATTTGCAAAACTGCATATGAGGAAATAACAATGGTACCTGAAAAGCGTATGGACTCAGCACAGCCACAGCTTGGAAACAATGATACCACTCATTCCCTGCCTTCAACAGGAGTTTCTATGGTGGGCACAGGCATGTCACCTCAACAAGGATCAGCCTTTCACCTTACACACAGCCAGGCAAACTATGACAACAGATGCATCGGACTATGCCTGGGG
Source organism: Protopterus annectens (assembly GCF_019279795.1). Lineage (NCBI taxonomy): Eukaryota > Metazoa > Chordata > Ceratodontiformes > Protopteridae > Protopterus > Protopterus annectens. Next base: position 699,151,162 of record NC_056734.1, on the reverse strand, counting down.
AGCACACATGGCAGGACACTGCATTCAGGGCAAATGGACTACAGATCAAAGGCATCTGCATATCAATCAAAATGAAATGCTAGCAGTACAGAATCCCCTAACAACTTTCAAGGACCTCTTACACCCAGGACAACTATAATAAAGACAGACAATACCACAGTAATGTGGTACATAAACGAGCAAGGGGGCACACATTCCTACCCTCTATGCAGGCAAGCAATGACCTTGTGGAACACAGCACTGTCTTACCAGGTTCAATTACAAGCATAATTCCTGCCAGGAAAGAAAAACACATTGGCAGACAACCTAAGCAGAAACCTCATGGATCACCACGAGTGGAAACTAGATCCACAAGTATTTGCAATGATAACTCAAAAATGGGGATGCCCAGACATAGATCTGTTTGCCAACCCCCAAAACTACCAACTTCAAAAATTTTGCACAAGGACATTCCATCCACAAGCTTGGAAAGTGGACGTCCTCTCATTCAGTTGGAAAACATTAACAGTGTATGCCTTTCCTCCACTGCCTCTTCTAGCAAAGGTACTCCTGAAAGTCAGATTAGAGAGGCCACAAATGATACTCATTGCACCAGACTGGCCACGCCAGCACTGGTATCCAATTCTAAGGAACATGGCCCACGGCCCACCATGGATTTTACCACAAATTCCTCACCTGCTCACCCAGCGAGACAAGCAGATTCTACACAGCCAGCTCAAGACTTTAAACCTGGCTGCATGGCAAATTACCTAAACAACCAGCCAACACCTCTATCCAAAGCTGTTATGGATGTCATTCTGGAGGCCAGGAGGCCCAGCACCAGGAAAACCTATTCAGACAAATGGAAAAGATTTTGCGCCTGGAACCAGGCTAAAGGCCAAAATCCCCTTGATCCAAACATTCCTCAGATTCTACAATATTTAACTGAGATGTTGCACAAAGGACTTTCCTTTTCATCTATTAAGATCCACGCCTCAGCAATTTCAGCTCATTACAACACGGATCCTCCTTTATTTTCACATCCACTACTAAGACAGTACCTCAGAGGGGCTAAGAACATAAGACCGCCCAGGAGAGCACCAACACCTACTTGGGATCTCAACTTTGTTCTGGAAAAGCTTACACTGCCGCCCTTTGAACCAGCTTTTTCAGCTGATTTAAAATTTCTTTCATGGAAAACTGCCCTGCTACTAGCAATAACTTCAGCTAGAAGAGTCTCAGAGCTACAGGCACTAATGGCAGTGGAGCCTTTCCTCAGTTTTCATCAAGACAGAGTCTCTCTATGAACTAACCCTTCCTTTATGCCAAAGGTGGCATCCAGTGTGGCCCTAAACCATTTATTTGCCCACCTTTTTCCCAAATCCCCAGAACAAAGGAGAAATACTCCTGCACTCTTTGGACATTCACAGGCAATTACGTTACTACTTGGATACAACTAAAGCTTTCAGAAAATCTTACCAGCTCTTTGTAGCTTATGCTGCAGGATCACAAGGAAATGCTATCTCAAAACAGACCATTTCAAAATGGATAGGACATTGCATATGTTTCTGCTACATGCATCATGGGAAACGGGTACCTGCTAACATTAGGTCCCACTCCACCAGGGCTACAACTACATCAGCAGCTTTTCTCAGGGGGGGTGCCAACCAAGGATATTCTGGAAGCTGCAACTTGGACTTCAGTGCACACCTTCACCAAACACTGTCACTTACCTCTATATTCTAAGACTAGAGCTGGTTTTGCCACTGCAGTTTTGCAGGCCCTACTAGCTTCCTCTAACCCTGTTTAACTCCACCACCCATCCTTAGCTTTGGGATTCAACCCAAGTGTGATGACTGCAGCAGGGTAACACGATGAACATAGTACAGTTTTGCACCTACCATAAATGTAGATGTTCGAGTGTTCACCATGCTGCAGCCCAGGTTACCCTCCCTCCATCCCCTGTGAACTAGCTGGACTTATTTATACCACTCTATCCTATACAACCTCTGTGGTGTATTTGCTTGTGCCTGAAGGTATTTTTTTATTTTTATATGTATTTTTTTATATAGTTATATATATATTTTGCACACCTATTGGGGGCACTTGACATCTGGGACAAGAAAAACTGAAGAAAATGACGTCGGATGCCTCTTATATACCCCTGGTGCACTGACGTCAGGGAAGAAGCGACAGCAACCGATGCCGGACCAAGACTTTGGAAATCAGGCCGACTGCGGGACAGCCTGATGGCAGGATAACCCAAGTGTGATGACTGCAGCAGGGTGAACACTCAAACATCTACATTTATGGTAGGTGCAAAACTGTACTTTTGTGTTGGACAGGATGGATTTGGGCCTGGGTTGGGGTGGATATCCCCACTTATGTTGAGCCTGGTGTTAGTGCTGATACAGATGTTGGAGTTTGGTGATGAGTGTGAGAAAGCAGTGTGGTTTTTTTTGGAGTAGGAATGAGAACATATGTGTTTAGTTCTGAATTGGTCCGTTATGTAGTTCTTGAACAATTGTGGGCAGATATTATTATAATGTGCAGTGTCTGTATATGAGAGTGCATAATGTTGTGTTGTGCTGCTAAGTTTAGGGATATTGCTAGAGTGATAACTTGTGGTGTTATAAAGAATTATGAGAAGACAGACTAGACTTAGTTGTGTGATGGTCATTGTTAGTTTAAGTTGGTTCTAGGTGGGGGTCTAGATAGGAATTATAGGGTTGCACTGTATGTGGATGGGTAAGTAGTGTGGGTGATGTAAATAATGCCTATCGGGAATGAGAGTGGTTGGGAGTATCTTGTGGTGGAGCAAGTTGGTGTGGTATAATATGATCTGACTTGAGGAGCTGTGATTGGTGGAGGTGATTTGAGGGTGAGCTGTGGGTGTGGCTGTGATTACTATAAATGTAGAGGTAGTGGGGGTGGGAGGGAATAGGGGGCAGGGCATGGGAGCGGAGAGAGCCCGAGCATTAGTGAGGGCAAACGGAGTGGGGCAGAGTCCACCAAGACAAGAGTAAAAAGTATTACTTTACAAATCTGAACACTTTAAACCAATCCCTGAGGTCTAATGGCTTACCAGCAAGCAGAGTGCAATTGCTGAAGAGCATTTGTGTCCTGGTGGGAGACTAGAAATTTAAAGATGGCTCCATGCTCAGCAGGATTCTAATATACACTTAGTATTGGGGAGGGAAATAGCACAAGGGGTGTAAACCAGGTGGAATGCAAAGAAACCAGCGAAACCAGAGAGGCAATCAGTGGAAATCTATCAGTGAAGGCCTCAGAGGGGTTAAGTAATAATTCAAACTACCTGTAAAGTGAAGGAGAGAAGAGAGAGCAAAGTTTATTAAGGTTGGGAGTTTGTCTTCACATTGACTTGCTTATTAGTAGCCAGTTTGTGCACAGATTAGAGAAGGGAGATACATTAGCAATGAAGGGGAATGTATAGAGATGCAAGTAAACAGGTGGGCCTCCAAGTGATACAAACTAAGGCAGAAAGCACTGAGAGGGCTGCTTGATGGTTAATTTAGTCACAAGGATCTGAATTAAATGTATACTGTCTATTGGATGGTTAGGATTACTGCACTAGCTGGGTGGGGGACACAAGGCTACAACCGTCAGTTTTACTAGCATGCTGAAAACTACTAAGAAATACTGCTAAAGTTATAGCTTCACTCTCATAAAACATACAAGTAGAATGCCTGGGTGGACTGACTCTGCTCTTGAGGCACAAAATGTATATCCTTATTTGGTTTTGCAGTACTGATTTCTTCTTATACTATATGGGTGGGGTGGTAGCCTCAGACTGCAGATTTGCTTGAGTGTGCTCTGAAGAGAGAGAGAGAGAAAAAAAGAGAGGATGAAGCTAGTAGAATGAGACAAAGATATGTTAGATGGGTTAAATGAAGTAATGAGGAGATAGGAGGGTGTAAAAGATACAAGTCTGAGGATAGTGTGGATAAAGCAGGAGACTAGATGCTACTGCTACAGTTTGAGAGTGCTTCAACAGTTACCACATCGCAGTTTGGAAACCGGTTAATAAATCATGCACAATACATTTATCAGCCAGTTATCCTGTGCATACAAGAAAAAGGAAAATGAACACTTAACAGCACAGCTGAATCAGTAGCATAGACAACTGTAGTGCTAAATCAGTAAATACTGTACTCCAACACTAAGTCAATTAGATTTACATTACAGTTATAGCAGCAGTTTTAGTATGAATGTATGCTTAGTAGCATTTCTGTATCTGGCCCTCCGGTATCCATGGAAACAGTATGATAAAGAGAAATTGACTGCCTGGTTCTCACATCTCCATGGAAACAATCTGATAATGAGAACTTGGCTGTCTGGTTCTCATGTCTCCATGGAGACAATCTGATAAAGAGAAATTGGTTACTGTTTAGTGTAGAGTGACTGGCCTGGGAAAAATTAAAAGAGAAACTGGTTAGGAGATAATCATCTCTGAAATTATTTAGGGTTTTCCCAGCTGGGAGAGCTATAAAGATAAAACAAAAACAGTTAGCACGTAATAGAAGCACAGTCTGCACCAATAGTTCATAGTTTAGTACTAAATTAACTGCCTTTGTAGGCTATTTTAACCCTAGCCAATTACCCCACATGAGAATCAAACCCTGCATCTTGCATTTGTAAGGTAAACACCCTAACCATTATGCCAACCTCAGCATGGATATCCTTGCCTAGTAACATCCTTTGAAGAAGTAACAAAAATTATTTAGAGGGAATGACAAATGTTAAAGTATTGCAGAATAGGGGGAATCTCACAGAACAAGAAGAGGATCAACCTCAGAATGCTATGCAGAAAATCAGGGATTACCTTGATAATATACACAAGTTAGAAAGATTGCTGTTAAGCAACTCTTTTTTGGTAATAACACTAGAGCACAAAAGCTTTATCACAATGACTCAGACAACAGAAAGTAGAAAGGGCTGTCGCCAAGGTTAGGGAGCCTATAACAGGGAAGGTAACAGAAGATCATGTAGCGGCATTAGAAATATTTCATAAATTCTATGAAAGTGCAATATGAAAATCAAGAAACGATACAAATGAAAATATGTATGGAAGAATTAAATATGTCAAGGTTAGAGGTAGATGAGGCTCAATTACTAGCAGGTATGATAGGAGGAGATAAGATAACAATTATGATGTATAACCAAGCTACAGGATGGTGTTGCTGAGGAAGTTTGGAACCTGGGAGGGAAAAAAATGATAAAGATATGGATGGTTTTGTGTAACCATATTTTAAGAGGAGGAGAAGTACTAACATCATGGAAGAAAGCCGTGGTAGCTGTAATATCTAAAGAAGGTAAAGATCCATCAGATCCAGCTTCATACAGGCCCATTTCAGTACTAAACTATGATTATAAAATGTTCATGTCTGTAGTGGCTAAAAGTATGGCAAAAGTAATGCCAAAATTGATAGATATGGTTTTGTGGATGGGTGGCAAACATTTGACAACATTAACAGAACATTGATGATCCAGAGGGAAACAAAATTTAAGGAATACAATAGATGGTGGGTTGTGATGCAGCAAAAGCATTTGACATTTATCTTTATCAGCAGGGCAGTGGTAAGCATTTGCATTTCCTGAAAAAAAAATAAGGTTGATTAGGAGGATATATGAGGGATCAGAAGCAAAAACTGAAGTGGGTGGGGTCCTCTCTGATAATTTCTGCTTGAGCAGAGGAACCAGGTGGGGGTGTCGTCTTTCTCCTTTGTTACTTGCATTATATTTAGAACCACTGGCAAAGAAAATCAGGGAAATTCAAGAATATAATTAGTATAGTAGTGAAGAAAAGCTGACTGTATTTGCAGATGATGTACCCACATATGAGTTGGTTCAGCAATATCCATACTTATAGGGACTTGATAAACTGAAGTATTTAGGAGTATGGATTAAAATGTTTCTGGTGTGGCAGTTAAGGATATGTGGGAAGAGACTAAAGAAAAGATAAAAAAACTGAAAAAAATTGAAGGTTTGTAATCTGGATATGGATAGTAAGATGCAAGCAGTTAAAATGTTTTTCGTCCCATTAATCTTATACACAGGTCAGGCATATTTTTATCAACCAGAGGAGAAGTTGAGGATAGCAATTAATAAAGAGCTGAAGGACTTTCTCTGAGAGGGGAAGACAGCACGAGTGATGTGGGATAAGCTGATTCTTCCAGTAGGCGGATTGGGATTAAATGATTTGAAGGGTATTTCAGAGGTACACAGTTAAGGCTCCTATACATAGCACAAGCAGAAAACTATAATTCAAAGTGGAAAGCAATGATGATGAAATCGGGAGGAAGCTCAAGAAACCGAAAGAGACTGGGATTTTGGAAGCAGGCCATGCAGAATAACAATAGTCATACAGAATTTTATCCATAAAGTAGCAGAAAGTATTCTAAGAACTAAGCCAACACGGGAATGGCGAAAGGAGATTTTGCCCATAGGGAAGACTGCAGTTAGGAATATAGACAATAGGCAAGAGGAGACTGGAATTTATTGGAAAAAACTGGCAAAGAAACCAAGGTATTGGGAGCAAATAACTAGAGAGAAAAAGATGGTAGAATGGGAAGACACCGAGCATTTATTTGGACTGCAGGTTAGAGCTTAGATTGCCTTCACTATCAAGGACTGATATTAGAGTATAGGCAAAGAGAAAGAAAATAAGGGTCTTAAATGAAAGACCAGCACTGGTAGAGTTTTTAGTAGAATATAGAACAGAAGCTGCCATTAAAAAAGGAATAATTAGTGGAGCATATAAAATATTGCATGATAACTATAAGAATCAATCAATGGAGGTTAGAAAGGATTGAGATTAGGGATTAGATAAGTAATTCACAAAGAAACAGTGGGAGGATATATGTATATCTCCCAAACATGCAACAAAATCTAGAAGATTTAGGATCTTTGTCTGGAAGTGTTTACATAGATATTTCTATAACCCAAGTAGACTCCCAAAGAATTTTTCCTCAGGTAGATAGTAAGTGTTGGAGGTGTGACAGGCAAGAAAGAGGTGGCTGGAAAAAATATTTTGGGGGTGTATTGAGATGGCGGACTTTAGGGATTCCCTGCGGACCGCTCTGTCGGAGATGTTGAGTGAGCGCATTGGATTGACTGGGGAGATTATTTTTTTGAGCTGTGATACAGAATCAGAATTGCCTAGACATAGTAAAGCCTTGCTCAGTCTAATTATGCTGGCTGACAAAAAAGCAATTTTTAGAAAATGGAAATCAAAGTCTAGACCAACTTTACTAGAAGTAGTGAAAATAGTAACAGAGATAAAACAACTGGAATCGGGATCTTTAGAAAAGGGACGGAGCACACTACATAGGAAAAAATGTGAATTGTGGGAACAATTTATGCAGAGAAGGAATGAGGTTTAAGAGGCAGGATTTGAGTGAACCATATAATGCTTAACTGTCAATGACTGGATAGATTATAAGTGATGTATAATGTTTGCAACTACAGTTGTTTTATGTTTTGTTTTTAATTTATATAAATGTAAGATTGCTTATGTCATATGTGATAATTTAATAAAGATGTTTTTTGGAGAAAAGAAAAATAGGAATTTTCAGCCAACAGTACCTGCAGCACTGGGAAAACATCACATCACTTTAAACTTAGGCTGTGGCAGTCAAGACATGACCTAGAACTGGGTCAGTCTTTGAAAAGCTCTTTCCCTTTGGTATATCATTACAAAACATGCAGGTGTTTCTTCAGTGTTTCTATTCAACTTACCTCTGAATGGTGTCACTTCAGTACTGCACAATATTTAGTAAAATAAAACACAGGCACTCAGACTGCTGACCACAGTGGAAAAGTTATTGTAACTTTCAGCACAGGAGAATATGGTGCCATTTTGACAGGAATGGTCTGCACCCGTCTCTTCTAAGCTTGCAAATTTTGGCCAAAGCAGTGCCTAAAAAAAGGAAAAAGATACGCTATGGGGGAGGGGGACAATAAAAAACTGAGAAACCTTCCTTGAGAGTGAAGCCAACCCTAGAGTCTCTCCACTGTGGAAAATGCAGATATTTGTGCAGTTGCTGAGACATGGTTTAGTGTATAGCATACTCCACACTGTAGAGATACAATGCCTCCAAACACTTTCAGACCAGCTATTTCGCAGGTACAGAGTAAAGGTGGAGGTGTTTCGCTGTATGTCATATTTAAACAAAACTTAAGGCTGATCAAACTGGATATGATTAATGTGCTTCTCCATGTCCGCCATGTCCAAATTGCCATAGTAAGGTCCCATGCTGTGTCGTTGCAAGCTATACGTCCAGCTCTCGTCACCCAGGAACCCAGAACACATACTTTACTGGATCTCCTCACCACAGAATTCATAACCTAAGTAGATGTAATCACCACTAGCATGGAAGAATGTTGCATCCACGCAACTGTAATGTCCTGTCTGGTAAGATCAAACCACTCAGACAAACCTCCTACTACTAAGCGATATCCTGACATTTACAGCCCCCGCAAACCTTGAGGGCACTGCTGGCTATGCTCAGTTGTTAGGAGACCCAGTACAACATTTGGAGGCATAGGTACAGCTCTGGTTACCAGGAGTACACATGGAACAAAACAAAAAGCCACCCTGGGGTGTCCTAGCAGCAACAGATGGCATAACAAAAAGGAAGAAAGTCATGACAAAAATTGTAGAAAATGGTCAGCTGAAAATGTTAACTCAATAACAAATAGACTTTGACAAGTATAGCATACAGTGTACTGAGCAGAACTTCACAACAAAATGAAGACCAGCTACATAAGGAAAATTGTAGAGGCAGCAGCAAAAGTACAAGCACATACACTGGTGGCAACTGTTAAGCTTCAAGTCAGACTTTCAATACAGGACTTGTACCCAATACTAAAAGGGTATTTAACTACAGCATGTAAAGAATGCAATATGAACAGAGCTTTCATTCGGCACATATGAAATCAACTCCACTGTTTTAGTAACTTAAAAGGCTGGCACTGTATAGGGAACTAAAGAATAGTTTCATAGTGACCTAAATCGGATTTTACTTGTACCGTAATATAAAGTAGGACATCATATGCTAATCACCAACTTTACTCCACCATTTATCCAGTGGTCAAAAAGACCTGCCTCCCACCACACATACAATTCCTGCCATTAGGGTAAATGGCCAGAGACTCATGTAAATGATCTGGTAACCACTAATTGATCAGCACGCAAACCGATAATAAATGAAACTGAATTACAATGATGAATTCACCTACCATGGTTAACAATAAAAGAGCTACAAAGTGATTTAGGGCTGACGTACATGTAAAAGGCACCTGCGATTTACATTGCCCTAGTCCTGTTTTGACCTGATCCTGTAGGGTTTTATTCAATTTACGTCCTAAGCACTGTAATCTGAGGGTGAATAATACTGCTCATTTCCTAAACAGTAAACTTGAATCAAAGTGAATCTCTTCATATAATACAACAGAAATCTAGAATATGCATGGTTACTAAAACTACAGTGCTCTTAAACACTATTTGAAACAGAGTGTAGAGTGCAAAACAGTGAAACTCTGCAACTAATACCAGCAAACTGTTAACTTTCTAAGTTTATAAGATCAATACTTAATCTGTCGCTATTTTCATGCCTTTGCCCCTCCCCCACCCATTGTTTGTTTTTGTGCAGACTTCATATACCTCAGAAAATGCATGTTTACATAGATCCAGTTATTCTGGTAACTTTTTCAGTTTATAACAGTGGTATTTAAAATCAGCCCCTATTTTGTGTCTGCTCACACAAACAAAAATGGATACTAATACAAATCCGGTTATTCTACCAGCTATACAAAAAAAATGCATGCTCATACAGATCCAGTTATTCCAGCAACTTTCTAAGCTGAGAAATATTTAAAATCTGTCTGTATTATTGGGTCTATGTTCACACACACACACACACACACAAATGCCTGCTAACACAGAGATGGTTACTACATCAACTTTCTTACTTTATAACAACAAAATTTAAAGTCTGCCCTATTAGGTCTTTGTTCTCACACACAGAAAAAGCATGTTAACACAGATCCAATTATTCCAGTAACTTTTCCAGTTTTTAACAGTGGTATTTAAAATTGGCCCCTATTTTTGGGTCTGCTCAGATACAAATGTATGCTAATACAGATCCATTTATTCCAGCAGCTTTCTATGTCTATAAGAGAAATATTTAAAATCTGTCCATATTATTTGGTCTATGTTCACATACAGAAATACATGCTAAGACAGAGGCAGTTACTCCAGCAACTTTCTAAGTTGATAACAGCAGAATTTACAATCTGTCCTTATTTTTGGTTCTTTGTTCGCACGCACAAAAATGAATGCTAACACAGATCTGGTTATTCCACCAACCCACACAGAAAATGTATGCTGACACAGATCCAATTATTCCAGCAACTTTCTAAGTTAAGAGAAATATTTAAAATTTGTCTATATTATTGGGTCTGTGTTTACACACACCCAATGTATGCTAATGCAGAGACAGTTACTCGGGAAACTTCTAAGTTTGTAACAGCAAAATTTAAAATCTGTCTTATTGGGCCTTTGTTCTCACACAGAAAATGCATGCTAATAAACATCCAGCTATTCCAGCAACTTTTTCAGTTTATAATAGCAGTGTTTAAAATCAACTCTTTTCTGGGTTTTTGTTCACACACAAGTGCTAACACAGAATCAACTATTCCAGCAACTTTCTAAGTTTATAAGAGCAATATCTGTCCCTGTTATTGGGTCTTTGTTCACACACACACACACACACACACACACACACACACGCTAACACATATACAGTTACTCCAGCAACGTTCTGAGTTTATAAAAGTAGCATTTAAAATCCGTATCTGTTTTTCAGCCTTTGTGTCGCCATCATGTTTGGCTTGGTCCAGAATCCAGATTTCATGTCCTGCATAAAATGTATGCTACAAGATCCAATTATTCCAGCAACTGTCCAAGTTTACTAGCAGTATTTAAAATCTGTCCCTACTTTTGGGCCTTTGTAATTTCTCTGTCACTCTGTCTCTGTCACACACACACACACACACACACACACACACACACACACACACACACGTGCGCGCGCGCACAAAATGCATCCTAACATGGATCCAGTTATTTCAGCAACTTTATAAGTTTAGAACAGCAATATTTAAAATCTTTCCCTACTTTTGAGCTTTTGTAATCTTGCACACACAAAATGTATGCCAACATAGATCCAGTTATTCAGCAACGTTGTAAGTTTATAAGAGCAGTATTTAAAACCTTTTTGTATTACTGGGTCGTTCCACACATGTTACCACTGATACAGTTACTCAAGCAATGTTCTAAGTTTATAAGATCAGTATTTAAAATCTGTCCCTATTTTTCAGCCTTTGTCCCACCATCATGTTTGGCTTGCTCCAGAATCCAGATTTCATATCTTTCAAAAATGCATAGTAACACAGATTCAATTGTTCCAGCAATTGTCCATGTTTAACAGCAATGTCTAACATCTGTCCCTATTTTGGGTTTTTTGTAATCTCTCTCTCTGTCTTTCACACACTTGCACAAAAACAAAATGCATGCTAACATACATCCAGTTACTCCCAACAACTTTTTTAAGTTTATGAGAGCAATATTTAACATATGTCCCTTCTTTTTAGGCCATTATCCTTCTCTCTCTCTTACACACACACACACACACACACACACACACACACACACACACACACATTTATCTGTACATACATATATATATATATATATATATATATATATATATATATATAAAACACACACACACACACACACACACACATATATTTATCTGTATGTATATATATATATATATATATATATATATATATATAAACACACACACACACACACACACACATACATATTTATCTGTATATATATATATATATATATATATATCACACACACACACACACACACACACACACACACACACACACACACACTGCAGAATCTGTCCATACTTTTTAGCCCATTCTCTGTCTCTTTCTTTCTCTCTTTCACACACACACTCTTACCTGCTCTCAACCTGAAACGCAAGCCTGAACCAATTAGTCCCCGTCTTCACACAAAGAAGAAACTCCTCAGCTCGCTGTCCCTCCAAACTACAAAGAAACTCCTTTTCTTGCTCCGTCATCACTTGTCCAACTCCAATTGGGTCTGGCTACAGGCGATACAAATAGAAGCACTTAATGGCAGAAATGCACCCAACCGAATTTTGCAATACAAGAATGGACTTACTAAAGGGTGCACAAACAGAAAAAATATCTCAATCTGTACTATTCCAGGGCCAGACTCCTTGCATTATGAAAGGACTCTGCCATGATCTACACTGTTGCTCTGGAATACCAGTTGTCCCCCTCAACGCAGGTATGCAGCCAGCAACAAGGCAAGTAAGAAAGGGAAGAGCAGTTGACTGCAACTGTATTAACAGGAATTAAGCAGACTGCCAAATATACCTCCAGCCAATAATAATAAAGTCTGGTTAGGTCACCACCACCCCTCCCCCCATACTTGTAAGTTAACAGAGGCAAGTTTTTCAGGTGGGGAGGGGACAGGGGAGGAATTTTAAGGAATTTTTTTCATGATGATGTCCTTCAAGGATGCATCTGCAGTCATAACATATGGGTTGTCCTGCCTCAGGCAGCCCTTCGGTCGGATTCCAAAGTCTGGGTCTGGCCTCGGCTGATGTCGCACTTTTCCCGACGTCTGAGCGTCTGGGGTATAAAAGCATCAGCCGACGCCATTTTCCACAGTCTTTCTTGCCGCGCGGTGCCCGAAGCAGAAGCTGTTCGCAAGTGCCGGTCGGTCAGATCCAGTGAATTCAGCTACCGAAGACTTCGAAAAAGCTAAGTACCCCGTTGGGGACTCTTTCTTGCCTCAGCTGATGTCAGACAAAGTAAATAATTGTTTAACTTGTGGGAAACAAATACCTCATAAGGATTTCCATTCCTACTGCCTTCCTTGCTTAGGCCCAGACCATGACGTATCGGCCTGTTCAGCCTGTGCTTCCTTCAACCGACGAACTCTTAGACGTCGGTCGGAGTTTGCAGAGGAATTTTTTGGGGCCACTTTTGCAAATAAAATGCCGTCGGAGACTCCGACTTCGCATTTGGTGAAAAAACGGAAGGACAAGGACCGACACTCACGGCCCGCGGTTTCGGCTGAAACCACGGTAAGGCCTACCACGAGTGTCTCGGTTTCGGCTAAAACCGAGTCCACGGAGATTCCTTCTTCCAAAATCATTCAACCGACCACCGCGGCCCAGGAGGCCCCGGCTGAGTCGGCTACCGAGTTACCTACCGAAACCAGTGCCCAGGAAATGTCCGACACCATTCCTTTGGACATTTCTACTCCTGCACGTGGGGCAGCTAGGCCCCCTGCTTCCATGTCCATTAAGGCTTTTTCTGGGGCTAAGGCTGCTAAACTTTCTAAAGCTTTGCCTCCCAAATCTACCTCCCAGATGCCTTCCTCTAGTTCTCAGATCCTCAGCCTTGCTGAGGACCTTATTTCTTTGATTAGAGGTTCACAACCTCACCCTGAAAGGGGCCTCTCACCCACCGCCTGACAAAAGGCCCAGGTCTGACCCCTCTGACCCACACTCTTCTGATGAGTCCACCGATGGATCTGACTTGTCAGACCACCAGGATGGGGCTTATTCGCCCTATGAGGATTCTGATGCTGAAGAATCTATCCCTTCGGCCTCCCCTCCTGAAGAGTTTTCTTTTGGTGAGACCTTACACTCCATGAGAGAGCATTTTCAATGGCAAGGTCAGGAATTCTCTGATTCCAGAAAAAGATTAAGGACCTTTTTACATTTGCCTCAACATAGGCCCTTCGCTATACCTACTGTTTTGACAGTAATTGATGATGTGTACAATGATGTCAACTCAGCCCCTGATACTCTCCCAGGCTAGCTAAGTGTACGTTATAGTGTATACATAGTGTATGCTTACCGACTTCTGTGAAAGGGGCATTGGCAAAGGATGCTGTAAAAATTTCTAGAAAGCCACAAAGTCTGA